>NW_026061803.1:2727098-3030109 GCF_023897955.1 Schistocerca gregaria | reverse complement strand
GAACTAGAGTTTCAGTTGGCAAACCAACTCTTCAGGGCACCAAACGGGCGATCCAGGTAGTTCGTATGTGGGTCTACGTGCGAGATGCGCCTATTTTCTCACAGCAGGGCCACGAAAGATTGGAAAACTTCACCGCATCGATCCCGGATCCTGTAACGGTCTGTTCCAAATCGTGACTGCTGTACACACTATTCTGATAACCTCTTCGGCAAAGTGTGTTCGCTCTGTCGTGTAACGCATCCTGTTCTTATCGGTGACGATGTCCACAAATAACTTACTGTTATGAAGAGTTTGTAGCACTTGTTCAGCTCTCCACGAGTGCCTGAGTTCATTATCAAGCAAAGGTACCCAAGTATTGTGACACAAAACAGATTCTCCATTTGTTCCAGAATTGTTAACAGGGAGGATGGAAGTTCATGTTCCTTGTTACAACGAATAGTCTTAGAACGATGTCCGAATTTCAGTATTTTTCCGCTGTTGCCTTCTAATATCAGCATTCCGCCTTCTGTTCTCTACGTAAGTGAATTTCATTTCGTTCGATTCCCAGAGACCGATGATACGCTGTTCTTGCTCTCTAAACTGGTTTCCTTATCTTTCGAATTTGTCACTGTCTTACACCGTTGTTGCCGTAGATACCGACTCAAAGCGACCTAAGTCTGTGTTGTGAAGTTGTGGGACCTTTTGTCTCTCCGCATCGTCGAGCAATTTTGTTACTGAAATGTTATGCCCCGTCCTTCGCGTTTTATGAACATTGGCTGCATAACACTTGTGAATACCCTTTCCGGTAATATTCAGTATTCCTCTTCCATAATTTCGATGTACTTTCTGACTGCCAAAACGAACAGGTTTTCCACTCGATCACAGAGCTGCATGTTTTGCTTTAGCTGCTTCCGCTACTGCTGTCGTGCGTGTAGAAGCAAACTGTTGATCACAGCCCACTGAAACTCGTGTCGCGCCAGTAAAGGGTAAACTGTGGCACCCACCGACCTCCAACGGATTGCAAAAACAAATTAATTCTTTTCCGAAACTGTTACTCCCTTCACCGCCGCACCTCCCCCTCACAAAAAGTATAAAGGTAAAAGTTTCACCACCTCTACATCTCGAATGTTGGCTTCCTAAAATTCCTCGTCATGTTATATTAATTTGTACTTCAGTGTTACTGGCTATTAGCCAAAATGTTTCCTCACGTTATCGACGTGTACCACTGAAGCTGAGTATACAAGTATGTCGTACGACACAGGTTAGGAGACGAGACGTGGTAAACGGCGAGTATCGAGAAAAACCAACTCCTCCTAAAAGCTTAAATGCTTCTGCATTTCCATAGCATATTTTAAATGAATTAAGAAAAGGTGTTAGAGAGTAGTTGTCGTATCGCTATCATGCACAGTCGTCTAATTATAAATACCACTATAACGTAGCAAATTATTACTAGTTGTCATCTTGTAATGATTGCGTCGCCAATAGGAATTCAGTATTCGCCGCGCCTTTGATTAGGCTTTGCGCCTTAGATCTAGGAGACGATATAGTCGCCTTGGAGCCGTATTCCGGTTAACGTTTGTTAAATCTCAAGAATCAAATTTGTAGTTGAAAATTATTAAATTCGCGCAGTTGATCGGTTCTCTCATTGCTGACGAAAAGCGACTGCAGTGCTGAGAATTTTGTGGAAGTTCGAGTTTTGTGAGTGGCTTGATGTAGGAGATATTCGTGTGCGAACCTTTCAACATGAATTCCGCTTGGCATGTTTCTTGCAGATTGCTACACATTATGTTGACCACTTCTCTATAAGACGCCTACTGAACACAATGTATTGACTCAAGTAGTCGTGGGTCAGCGACTTTTTCGGACTCAGAAAACTGCCATCAAGCCCGTATTTAATATCCGGACTTTATTTACGCCATATCGCTGATTTTCCGTTAAAAGTTCACACCTGAAAGCAGCCCAAGATATTTATTCCGACCCGATATTTTCAGTGTTATGGAGGCAAAACAACTAGAAAGAAATTTTAGACTCTCCCGAACGAGACACGCAAGAAACCCGAACGCTCGGTAGTTTAACTTTCGGTTTCTGCCCATGGACTGGAGTTGTGGCTTTTTCGTGGTGGGCACTTAGCCGAATTTTCGCCAACGCTATTTCTGTTGGCTAATCCAGTATCTACCTACACACAGTGAGTGTGCAGAAAACCTGAAGACTATAGAGGTAGATGGACGTTCTCCAAAGGACAGTGAGAGCAACACGCGCCGCCACTTTTTTTCTTTTTTTTTCCCCGCACTTTGGTAGACGTTTCACGCAGGACCACGCAGCCAGCGTCACACAGAATGACGCAACCGTATTCCGCAGCACGCTGCAACACGTTTCTGCACCCAAGGAAACCTGTCTTAGCACGAGAGGCGGATGTCACAGGCGAGCAACTGTCACCGCGCACACTTCACCTTTCCCAAAACGGCAGAATAATGCGCACCGACCGGTACTTCGGAATAACTTCTGTAACATACATAATATTTTCTGGCTGTTCTCTACTTTGAAAAACACTAATTCATTATCAGTTTAGTACAACAGACTAAAATGGTTAATTTATCATCAAATTACGATTACATTTCTACGTCTAAATGTTTCCACACGGTTGACTTGCGCTTCGTTAATACACGTAATGTGAAATCAAAGACGTCACTTCATCTGTGTTACAAAATTTCTTCTGCAAAATTACAATAGCAAAGGAATACGCAGCAGTGAAGACAACGATTCATACAGAAAACCCGATACCACTGGCTGCGCGCTTGCACGGAAGTTTAAAGGTAACATCCTGAAAATGAGGATTTCGGAAATATTCCGGGAATGAAATTTACGTTAAGCAAGAGAATTCTTTCAACCTGTAAAGAGAGGCCACCTAGCTCCGAACGATATATGTGTCAACTAAGTATGAGTTGAACTCTACAAATATTCAACGCGAGTTATTGAGCCTTTAATATTGTAAAGGCGTCTCTTTTGATTTCGACGGCACGAGAGCAATTAGCCTACATCTAAGCCCTCGATGGCAATGTGAACACAAATTCTCTACCTAAACTACAAGCAATGAAATGGTTTTTAACAATAAAGCAATGTAATCCTACGTAACAACGTCATACTTTCATTTTCCGCTATCAGCTCTTACTGCAAACACTTCAGAAACACTAAACGCTAAAAAATTTTCGGTTCTTTTCATTTAACCTCTATGCTGTGCTACATTTGCAGATTTTACACGGACGAGGAACTCCGATGAAACTTGCGTAACATATGGATAAAATTTTCCGTTGCTTGTGTATAATACGAGAGCGTAATACACATCCAAATGGTCTAAAAATATTCATTCTTGTCAACCACTTACTACAGGTTTCCTCCATTTAGGTTGGTTGGTTTGAAAGAGGGGGGAAGGGACCAAACTGTGAGGTCATCGGTCTCTCGTTCCCAACAAAATTATTACACAGGGGAAATAAAAGAGATGTACAGCACGGTAACAGGAGAATGGAGGAACCAGGAGAAGAACAGGACAATCAACACTACCATGGACAAAACAGGAAAAGAAAGCCACAGAGGAGCAAGAAACAAGATAGAACAGATAAAAACATGAGCAGATGATCGTGGCTGACCCACCACGAGAACAAAAAGGAAAAAGCTAGCCACTCTGCGACACATGAAAACATCCACCACACAAGCTTTAGAGCTGAAACTTATAAAGAATGATAAAACCCACCCTCACGAATAAAACTTAAACCTAAATTAGCCAATGAGGCTTTTTCAGTTGAAATTAATGGCAACTAGTCCGGCAGCAAACCCGAAGAGATTTTCAAGACTTATTACGCCGGGAAAGCCTACGAAGTCACAACTAGTCCGGTAGCTGAAGAGTCCGTCACAGGGCAGCCAAAGGAGGACAGCTCACCAAGTTATGGGCCACCGTCAGCCGGGCGCCACACCGAAACTGACTGAGGTAGGTAATCACGGTGCAGGAGGCAGCCATGTGTCACACAAGCGCGGCCAATGCGGAGCTGGCAGAGAACCGCAGAGTCCATACGAGAGGCCCACATGGAGGATTGCCACACATTCGAAGTCTCCTTAGTGGCACGCAGTTTGTTGTGCATGCTGAGGTTATGCCTTTTCGTCTCCCAAGCCGCAAAACCTTGCGGCGTAGTACAGCAAGCTTGTCAGTTGCAGAGAAGCCGATCTCCATGATTGGTTTCCACGTAGCCTGTTGGCCAATCTCTCAGCAAGTTTGATGCCTGGGATTCCGAAGTCACCAGGGGTCCAGAGAAACACCAATGAACGACCGAACCGTTCCAGGGCGTAGATGAACTCCTAGATGATCGCTACCAACGGATGACGAGGAGAGCACTGGTCGATACCTTGTAGGCTGCTCAAGGAGTTGGCACACAGAAACGACTCCCCAGAGCATGAACACATCTGCTCAAAAGCTCAAGATACAGCCAACAGCTCCGCCGTGGAAGAACTGCAGCCATCGGGAAGGAATGCTGTTCATTATGTCCTCCATGGACATACGCGACGCTGACGAGAGCATCAGCCATCGAGCCATCAGCGTAAACCAATTTGTCGCCTCAGTACGTGTCAAGAATAGAGATGAAGTGACAGTGGAGAGCCGCAAGGTTAATGGAGTCGTTAGGGCCACGTGAAAGGTTTAGACAAAGCTGTGGCTGAGGCTTACAACATGGAGATGTACGTGAATGGACCTCGAGGAGAGGTAGAACAGGCAAGGACTCCAGACAGAAGCAATCGAATGCAAACCGTAATCATTAACCCCCTGGTTTTGGGTTGCTGTTGTGGGGGGTGGAATGCCGTGGGCAGGGAAAAGGAGAGGGTAATTTGTATACTCAGGAGAACTACAAATGTGTGCAATGTAACTGGCGAGCAATTTTGCACGTCTAATTTATAATGGAGGGATCCCAGCCTTCACCAGTACACTGGTCACCAGACTCATCCTACACGCTCCTGTCGCTAATCGAACCCCACAGTGGTGCACAGGGTCGAGTAAATTCAGCGCTGAGGGCACTGCCGAACCCTAAATCACACTCCCATAGTCAATTCGTGATTGGACAAGGGCTCCGTAGAGCCACAGCAGCGTAGATCTATCTGCACCCCAGTTCGTGTTGCTCAGACGTCGGCGGGCATTGAGGTGCTGCCAGAACTTCTGCTTAAGCTGACGAAGATGAGGAAGCCAAGTCAATCGAGCAACGAAAACCAGTCCTAAGAATGTGTGTGTCTCCACTACAGTGAGTGGATCGTCATGAAGGTAAAGTTCTGGGTCCAGATGAATGGTACGACGCCGACAGAAGTGTATGACACACGACTTTGCGTCTGGAAACTGGAGGCTGTGGGCTATAGCCCATGCCTGCACCTTGAGGATGGCTCCCTGTAGGTGATGCTCAGCAACACCAGTACTGGAGCAGCAGTACTAAATGCAGAAGTCGTCTGCATTCAGGGAAGGTGAGATGGAGAGTCCAACAAACAGCTGCTCCTAGATGGTTAAAGGCCACTAAAAATAGAGACACTAAAAATAGAGACACTCAATACAGAGCACTGTGGAACTCCATTCTCCTGGATATGTGTCGTACTATGGAAGGCACCAACTCGGACATGGAGTGACAAGAAGTTTCCGATGAACATCCAGAGTGGCCCCAGAGACACTACTCATACAATGTGACAAGGATGTGATATCGCCAGGTCGTGTCATATGGTTTTCGTAAATCAATGGAGACAGCAATCAGGCGTTGGCGTCTGGAGAAGGCCGTTTGGATGGTAAA
Organism: Schistocerca gregaria; assembly: GCF_023897955.1. Taxonomy (NCBI): domain Eukaryota; kingdom Metazoa; phylum Arthropoda; class Insecta; order Orthoptera; family Acrididae; genus Schistocerca; species Schistocerca gregaria. The sequence goes on along the minus strand of NW_026061803.1, from coordinate 3,024,323 downwards.
CTCTAGGGACACAAGATTAGCAGTGGTAGAGCGACCCTGGCAGAAACCACCCCGATATGGAGCCAGTAGGCCATGTGACTAAAGGGACCCAACAAAACCGCCCACATACCATACATTCCAGCAGCTTATGAAGAACGTTGGTGAGGATAATGGGCCGACAGCTAACCATGTCAAGCGAGTTTTTACCGGGTGTGAGCACCGGAATGATGTTGTTCCTTGCAATTGCAATTGAAAGACGCCACTGCTCGAGATCCGGTTGAACATGACGAGATGATATCGCTTGTAGTCAGATGAGAGACATTTAAGTATCTGGCTGTGGATCCGATCATGTCCAGGAGCTCTGTCAGGGCAATATGCAATTGCACTGAGGACCTCCCACTTTAACTGCGGCTGGACGAGAACATCACCTCAGTCAATACACGCCACAGTGAACCCTATAACGCCGCATTTATAGTGTGTGAAAGGCTGGGGGTAATTTTCCAGGGTAGAGTGCTCGGCAGAGTGCTCGGCAGAGTGCTCGGCAGAGTGCTCGGCAGAGTGCTCGGCAGAGTGCTCGGCAGAGTGCTCGGCAGAGTGCTCGGCAGAGTGCTCGGCAGAGTGCTCGGCAGAGTGCTCGGCAGAGTGCTCGGCAGAGTGCTCGGCAATCGCGTTTGTGTCTGTAGATAACACGCCATTTACGCTAACACCAGTAACACTTGTTAAGGTCTGGTACCCAAAAAGATGATTGATCTTTGCCCAGACGTGGGAAGGTGACGTATGGCGTCTAATGGTCGAGATGTATCTCATCCAACTTTCCTGCTTCCGTCGTTTGATAAGTTGCCAAACGCGGGCACAGAGCTATTTAAAGGCTACTGTATGAGGTGCTCCATGGCAGGGTGCTGCTTATGCCACTGTAGAGATCTCCAGCGCTCCTTAATTACTTCAGCATCTTCCGGCGACCACCAAGGGACTGCCTTACGCCTTGAGCACCATGAAGAACGAGGGATTGAGTTTTCTACTGCAGAAACAATTGCTGTAGTAACTTGCTCAACCATCACTTAAATGTAACTGTGTGGGGGAAATTAAACGGTGACAGCAGAGGTGAAAGATTCCCATTCCGCCTTGTTTAAAGCCAATCTGGGCAGCCGTCCATGAGCATGATACTGGGGCAGTGACAGAAAGATGGGGAAGTGGTCACAACCACACAGGTCGTCACGTGTTCTCCAGTGGGTTGATGGGAGAAGTCTTGGGGTTTGAAGTGACAAATCAATGGCTGAGTAACTACCACGAGCCACACTGAAATGTGTAGCAGTCCCAGTATTTAAGAGGCGGAGGTCGAACTGAGACAAAGATTCGACATCTCTGTCTTGGCCAATAAGCACAATGACAACCCACAAGGGGTTATGGTTGATTAACTCCCTAAACCTTTCCCACTTTTCGGAGATTTTACCAATCAGTGCAGCTAATACATCTAGGGGTTCGACACCATCTGGAGGAAGGTATATATTGCACAGTAAGATCCTCCATCGTCCCTATTCTGATAGCCACAGCTTCAAGGGGGATTTGAAGGGGCACAGGTTCACTACAGACAGTTTAGGACATAAACGAAAACTCCACCTGACACCCTATTGTAGCCGCTACAGTTACTGTAATATCTGTTTAGCCATGGAGGGCAGAGGGTCCGCATTGTCAAAAACCAGCTTTCCTGGAGGGCAATACAGATAGCAGGTGTAAAGCCCAACTGTTGCCGTAGCTCATCCAGGTGGTGGAATAAGGTCTGTAATTCCACTATAGAATGACGTCATCGTGACACTGTGAAAGCATGGAACATTCAATGAAGTGGTTTATGCCTCAGGCAATAAGCCGGCGGCAGCATGTGACTCTGAGCAGTCTATAACCGTCATGTCTGTGTGTGTGTGTGTGTGTGTGTGTGTGTGTGTGTGTGTGTGTGTGTGTGTGTGTGTGTGCATGGGATGGTGATTTATGCATTTACTGAGGACCTATATCCCGCCAGACCCTCACACACACACACACACACACACACACACACACACACACACACACACACACACACACACACACACACAGCTTGGTCCTAGTGGTTTTATTTTTGGATTTCTCTCACTGCACCTTGGGTTTCCCTGGCTGGGAGAACTTCACTGATTCAGTCTCCTGGACTGAGAATGAGCGTGAAGCCCTTCTACAAGCTGCTTTTGGGCTATTCAGTCACTGGCAGGTGTCAAATTTCCCACTAGGAGAAACCTGGGAAGGGGACCCCTTCCTAGCGAGAGAAGCGAGGAAGACTTCTGTTCCCTTCCAAGATGGAGAAGCATATGTCCCCGATGGTTGGAGGAGTGTTGCTTCCAAAGTAGGTGGTGCAGGAGCAATAGGGAGGGAAATGCCCTCCACCATCAAGGAACATCTTTTGGCTCTGAGAGGTGGCTATGATTGGCAGAGCTGATCGTATTACGCCGATGTTACAACAGTCGTGGTACAATGTCACAGGCACAGGATGCAGGCATTCAAATTTTCTCTTAGCCCCAGTGTAGGTCATTCTGTCCAGTGTGTTTTAGTCCATGATTTTCCTTTCTTTCTGGAGAATCCTGCAGTGTAGTGAGCAAGGCGAATGATACTCTCCACAGTTTGACAGATTGGAGGCGTGGCACATGTAGTATTGGGATGTGAAGGGCATCCAGAATCTTGACATGTGACGCTGGATGTACAGCTGTATATGTCCAAACTTGCAGCTCTTAACGCACCGCATCGTGTGAGGAACATTGGGCTTTACAACACAGTATTAGACCGTCACGTTGACCTTCTCTGTCAATGTATCACCCTCGAAGGCCAAGACGAAAGCAGCGGTGGCAACCTGATTATACCTCGGACCCCAGTGGACACGCTGGACGAAATGAACACGGCGCCACTCCAAATTTGCGCGCAGCTCATCGTCAGACTGCAAAATAAGGTCCCTGTAAAATATGATACCCTCGACCATATGTAAGCTCTTGTGGTTACAGAAACATCCCCAGCTTGTCATAAGCGAGTAAATACCGTGACTGGGCATACATGGGGAGTTAATGGCACAGGCATCAGAGGGTGTGGTCAGAGGGCTACAACTGACAGGGTACATAGCGGCCCCCCTACAATGGGCAAGCTACCGTGCTAGATGTCAGGTGCAACCAAGCGAACAAGTCCATTATAATCGTCGGTATAGAAAACGATACTGCACAGTTTATGGAAAAATACGCACCCAGGAGGGTGGCCTCGCCCAACAGTAGGAGAATGAGCAGAAGTGCAGATCCACGTCGACAAAGGATGCGGTAAGTCTGAGCACATGAATGCTATACTCCATGTAAGGCGTCCTTCCTAAATTGGCTCGCTCTTCGGGAAAATTTTGAAAAATTAAGGCCAATTCATAGAGGGGACCACCACATATAGGCCAAAACGTGAGACTCCTTTTAGTCGCCTCTTACGACAGGCGGAAATACCTCGGGTCTATTCCAACCCCTGGACCTGTAGTGGGGGGGGGGTCTCCATTTACCTCGAAGTTTTGGTTTTTATGCTTAGTCTGCTAACTACGACAAAAGGTGTGTAAATATGGCGCGAACGGGACTGGGCTGCACTGAAAATCGTTCTGCTAAGGCCCCTCCACACGCACTATTATATCTGTCGGCCGACCGACCAACGGACCAATTTCGTAACCGCTTGCACAACGCAATCACGGTGCCTCATGTGATTTGTTCGTATGATAAATATCTACGCGATTCCGGTTGGTTTTACAAAGGAACAGAAACTGGAGTTTGCCAGCATTTATCTAGGATTTTCTGGCCTTGTTACTCAAACCAAGGCAAAGATGCGACTAATTGCAGGAATGAAATTTAACTACGTTGTTACTTAGACGGTAGCTAATGATATTCGTAATTATTTAAGAACTGCTGAGCATCAAACCGTTTTTAACCAAAAATGAATTCATCATAGGTTGTAAGCTCCGAGGAGAAACATCTCGCTACATTACGATTTCTAGCCAATGGTAGGGTTTGAGCGCACCTCTAATTCAGGGCTGTTGTATCCCTACAATTGACTAAAGTGATTCATTTCCCTGCAAAGCGATTTATACTTGACTGAAGAAGTACAGCACGGTTAAGCAAAATAAAAGACGTTGACATAAACGTTATCAATTCCAATAAACAATGCGAAAGTAACTTACATACTTCGTAAGACAAATTACTACAGCAATTGTTATAAACAAATGCAAAAAGCATTTAACAGCTATACATTCATCAGGATATAATACTTATTAATACACCCTCACACCTTTTTATAAAGTTCTATCCTGCAGCCCTTTTTCCTGGGCGTAGACCGGTGACGAGAGATATGAAATCCTGTCGATTTGATTTCGGAGTTCTCTTCTCTACAGCCAACACAGTGATGCTTGACAGTGTCATTTGTCATTGTGTTGTGGAAGTAGGCTTCAACGCGTTTCAACGTACTCACGCTTGTTTTGCAAGACACGGTGGTTCGTGGAATTGCAAGAAGCAACGACAGTCATTACACTCCTCCGGAGAACACGTTTTTTAAATCAATTGTTTACAATGGACTGAAGGATGTCATGAAGCTCCAGACTTTTATCCTCACTGCTGTAAATAAAGTTTCTTCTCTTCAGTTTCTCATTGTCAAAGGATACATTTTAAGTAGCTTTTCAACATTACGCATAGGGAAATTGTTTCACGGTAGTCCTGGAATCTAGTTTCCGTGTTTACTATTACTGTGTCGATTACCTCTAATACTAGCCTTCTCCATTTCTAAATACATATTTCTGTTTCGTTACACTAGTTCAAATACTCCTGCTGAAATTGTAAGGCTCTTTCTTACCTTCCACTTTGCGTTTCATACATATTAGTCTCTCACTAGCCTTAATGCAGTTTTCTATTTCAGGCTTACAGATTTACTTTGCAAAATGTCGAACAAGATACTGGTATGCTGGAAAATCTATTTGTACACCTGCAGTAGAAAAAGAGAAGTCTGGTGATCAAGTATACAATTTAGCCCAATTGGTCGATGTAAAGAAATATAATCCCAGTCTTGCTTGTATTTCACATTCAATGCTGCTCATGTCCGTGTAGTGAAGAAAAATGGTTTTAACAGCGTGTGAATGAAAATACCTTGTTTCGCAAGGACCTTATAATTTAAATCCCCCTTCCCCCTGAAGTTAACTTGTTTTACCGCAACGGCTATGATTCGTGAAATACTGGTTTGCTATAAAAAATTTTAATTGCGTAATTTTTAGAAGCATAGAGGATGGTCCAACTGATGTGCACAGCAGTGGATACAGACTGCACGAGGGTGTGCCTCTTTCACTATAGGATGTACACAATTTTTCCGTGTTATTGCACTACAGCCGTCTTATGTTTGCGATACTAGTTTGTTTTTATCAATATTCTAACTGCTTAGCACTTGCAGCTAAACAGTGGCTATGCCTTGTGCACACCAGTTTTTAGCTAAGTCATAAAACCACATCCATCTCATATTTCTCCTTATTTGCAAAACGAAAAATTACTAATAGCTTACTTCAGACATCCGTTATTTCGTCGGCTTGTACTGACAAAGGACTTAATTTCACTTGAAACTTGCTCTAGAGGATTATTTTAACTTCACTTGAAATCTGTTCTTTAACAACATCCATAATACAAGTTGTTAAATGATTGTCAGAAAGTGGCTTCAAGTACTCCATGATGCTAAATAATCTTTCGTGAGTGTTCGTATCCAGCGAAGAATTTCAGAAGTTCTAAAAATTTTATTCACTCATGCCTCAGATTCCTCACGAGTTCGGAGACAACTTTTGCCATGCTGAAAAGCAGATAGTCGTAATGCATCTATTCCGCTTCTGTTTCTGTAACCTTCTCGTTGTGTTTCAATGTTCCAATCGTGCTGCTTGTGAAAGAGCATGGTCAATTCTTACTGTGCTTAGCTGATTGTATTTAACAGTTGCTGTAACATGTGAAATTGAACCTTGGTCCTTTTTAGCATTCGAAATAAAATTTTGATGCCTCTTCGCCTAGTCCCCACTTACGCGATCAACCGTCAACCATTCCAAATAACACACAGTAAGAACAAAAGTTGTTCCTTACAACGCTGCCACTTTACCACCGTTTTGAATTTTACTATTGTGTTTGAAAGCTTCTTACAAATTTTCCCTAAAATTTGATACACAAACTGCGTCAGCTTTCTTTCTTACACTCTTGCAAACACCACAATTGCATTGTGTGTGTATTTGGAAGAAAAGCGGTAGAGAAACAGTAAACACTTGAATGAAGCCCTAGGTATTACGTCAAGATAGTAAAAGAATTCAGCAAAATTTGTTACGAGAGCTACAAGAGGAGGAATTCAAGTCTTAACATATAAATTACTTATGAATGGATGAGATTATTTCAGTATTTGCTCAGTAACGTGGATTCTCATGTTACAAAACAGAATGTTTTCTGGACATACAGCATTTCTAAGAATATACTGTGTCACTGCGATTTCTTGATACATGACAGCTACTCTGGTTTATGACACGGCACATTAATATCACATTGTAATCAACCAAAATAATTTCAGAAACGTGTCAAGCGATTTATAAACCGATGAAGGTGGAATATGTGAAGGTAAATAAACGTTTAGTACACTTTATGGGGACTATAAGAACAATTTTTAATTTTAAATAGTGTTACCACAACGGCAAAATTAATACAAAGTTCGAAACAGATGAAGCGCTTTTTAATTTGTCGCATCCAGAATCTAAAAACAGACAAAGTAGAAAGGAAAGCTAAGAAAGAATTTTTGAGTGTGACCACATCCTCTATTCCGGCTTGCTGCATGTATGTTTCCAGATGTAGGGATGGATGGCTGTAGCTGTGATTGTGGACATGAAGTCGAGTGCAGTATATTCCACCTCCCATCAACACACAAATGATAGCATGCATTATGTCCCCCCCCCCCCCCTCCCACCCATAGCCCAAGCTACTTTATTTTTAAAAATTCGACGAAACTAACTTTGAAGCCATATTTACAAACACACTCCAGACACGTCCAACAGCTGTAGCGACGCCAGTGCTCGAAGGTGAAAAGAAAGCCTCACGCCACAAGCCCGAAGTGCGGCACTCAATGTTACGAGCGTTAATGGGTAACATCGTGTGACAGATACCACGTGTAATCTACTCTAGCGCCCTCCGTACCAGCAATCGACGTGGATCACTTCTGGATATTAGACAGACTCACAATCTACAAGTCGACAGAGAACTCTCAGGGCGGACTTTCCAGCAATTCGCTGGGATAGGGAAAACAGTTTCAGTTAAGCTATCAAGAAAATTTAATAAACGCGATATTCCACTTCAGCAAGAAAGATGGCACACTAGCGTCCACTGTAACGTTTCTTTCCTTATGGGTAGTTAAAAGTGAGAGAAATATTCAAATAAATGAAAAAAAATAATCTGCGCATAATTATGAGTTTAACCCCACCGTGGCATCATATTTGTAACGTGTCCTTCCTGTGGCAGTATCCGTACGCGCATATATATATAATTAACCTTTGTAATCTACTGGACCATTACTATTATTTACCCTCTATGCAAACTCTGTTACATTCTTTCAATGTATGAGATCCTGGTGTTACTGAACACCATCGTCAACCGCTGTTTTAAGGCTCGTTGACTGCACGACACTGCTGTCGATGATCTACTGGTCTTCCTGAAAACAGGCCTTCAGGTCCGACCTATGGAGAATAATTGCTTATCGCAATGTGCCGCTTAAGTATGTCGTTCATCTTGCTTTCAAATAACGTGACCACAATTTCATGATACATCTACCTAAAAAGTATAAAATCATTTAAGTAGTTCAGAGCGGTAGTATTAAAAGGTTCACTACAATAACTGCAGAGACCGATATTTATGAATGATAATCTTATTATTCCATAAAAAAAATAAGACGTAGGAATTTCGGCAACCCTCCTCTTAGTACATCGAATGTCAAAACAGAAGTGAATCATAAGAAGAGAAAGTCTTCGTTTCTTTACAAAATCACTTGGTTTTTTCGAAAACTTAATTTGTTTTTCCTACAGAGGTCTCCTTTTACGTTTCATACATACAAGCTCTGAGTTCTCATCAACATCTGTTACTAAATCAATTGCTTTATATATATTATTCGTGACACAAGAGTTTTTAATATTGGATAGTTCCTCTTTTTTTTTAGATACACTTCAGTAACCTTCTGAATTCTGGAAGCTACTGTATAACAGTATCTCATTCTATCATTCAGGTAAAATTGGAGTGGTTACTTGACTAGACTACACACCAATTCCTTCCTTCACACATACTTGCAAGTTAACAAAAAATGACTATTTTGGGCAAAACGTTTGTGCCTTCGTTCCAGAAGTGTGGAAATATTTTGTCCTTGTTCCGGACTGATATACTGGTTTGATCACCAAGTTGTTGAGAAAATCGGACCTAAAAAACCAATCTGAAAATTTGGACTTACTTAATTTCAATGTTTCTGATTACTTGAATTGTACTGCTTCTTATAGTCTATTACATCAACTTAGAAACTTCTTCTGTGTTCTACTATGGTGCTTTTAGTGTTTCCGCATGCCGCAGCACGCAACATAGTTTTGCAGACGATAAGTGAAACTGTTTCATAGAGAAGAGAGGACAAAGAGACGATCTGGCATTAAGTCGATTCGATAGCAAATGACAAAAACGGGCGGATTTCTCAGGTTTTTACTACATATGAACACTTTTCACACTCTCCCGTGAAACGTTGCTGGTAGACCTCCCTTCATACAAAATTGTAAGTTCTTGGCTCATGTCAAAGGCAGCAAAGCCGGCTTAGGAGTCAATAATTGATAACTAAAACTTGAATAGTACTGCTTCTTCCTGTCTATATCATTACCTTGGAAGCTTCTTCTGTGTTCTACAATTTTGCTTCTAGTGTGTAAGCATACCGCAGCAAACAACATAGCGTTGTAGACGATAAGTGTAACCGTTTCATAGAGAAGAGCGGCCAAAGAGACGATCTGGCTTTAAGTCGATTCGATAGCATAAGACCAAAACGGGCGGATTTCTCAGGTTTTTACTACATATGAATACTTTTCACGCTCTCCCGTGCAACGTGGCTGGTAGACCTCCCTTCATGCAAAATCGTAAGGTCTTAGCTCATGTCCAAGACACAAAAGCCTGCTTAAAACTCGATAATCGATAACTAAAGCTTGAATTGTACTGCTTCTTACTGGCTATTACATCAACTTAGAAGCTTCGTCTGTGTTCTACTATGGTGCTTTCAGTGCCTCCGGATACCGCAGCACGCAACATAGCTTTGACAACGATAAGTGTAACCGTTTCAGGCCAGACAATCGTGTGGTTCCTGAAGAGTAGTTGCAGGGGCAACAGTCTGGATGATTGACTGATCTGGCCTTGTAACATTAACCAAAACGGCGTTGCTGCGCTGGTACTGCGAACGGCTGAAAGCAAGGGGAAATTGCAGCAGCAATTTTTCCCGAATGCATGCAGCTTTACTGTATGGTTAAATGATGATGGCGTCCTCTTGGGAAAACAGTCCGGAGGTAAAATAGTCCTCCATTCGGATCTCCGGGCGGGGACTACTCAAAAGGACGTCGTTATCAGGAGAAAGAAAACTGGCATTCTACGGATCGGAGCGTGGAATGTTAGATCCCTTAATCGGGCAGGTAGGTTAGAAAATTTAAAAACGGAAATGGATAGGTTAAAGTTAGATATAGTGGGAATTAGTGAAGCTCGGTGGCAGGAAAAACAAGACTTTTGGTCAGGTGAATACAGGGTTATAAATACAAAATCAAATAGGGGTAATGCAGGAATAGGTTTAATAATGAATAGGAAAATAGGAATGCGGGTAACCTACTACAAACAGCATAGTGAACGCATTACTGTGGCCAAGATAGACACAAAGCCCATGCCTACAACAGTAGTACATGTTTATATGCCAACTAGCTCTGCAGATGATGAAGAAATTGATGAAATGTATGATGAGATAAAAGAAATTATTCAGGTAGTGAAGGGAGACGAAAATTTAATAGTCATGGGTGACTGGAATTCGTCAGTAGGACAAAGGAGAGAAGGAAACATAGTAGGTGATTATGGATTGGGGCTAAGAAATGAATGAGGAAGCCGTCTGGTAGAATTTTGCACAGAGCTTAACTTAATCATAGCTAACACTTGGTTCAAGAATCATAAAAGAAGGTTGTATACATGGAAGTATCCTGGAGATACTAAAAGGTATCAGATAGATTATATAATGGTAAGACAGAGATTTAGGAATCAGGTTTTAAATTCTAGGGCATTTCCAGGGGCAGATGTGGACTCTGACCACAATCTATTGGTTATGACCTGTAGGTTAAAACTGAAGAATCTGCAAAAAGGTGGGAATTTAAGGACATGGGATCTGGATAAGCTGAAAGAACCAGAGGTTGTACAGAGTTTGAAGGAGAGCATAAGGGAACAATTGGCAGCAATGGGGGAAAGAAACATAGTTGAAGAAGAATGGGTAGCTCTGAGGGATGAAGTAGTGAAGGCAGCACAGGATAAAGTAGGTAAAAATACGAGGGTTGCTAGAAATCCTTGGGTAACAGAAGAAATATTGATTTTAATTGATGAAAGGAGAAAATATAAAAATGAAGTAAATGAAGCAGGCAAAAAGGAATACAAACATCTAAAAAATGAGATCGACAGGAAGTGCAAAATGGCTAAGCAGGGATGGCTAGAGGACAAATGTAAGGATGTAGAAGCTTATCTAACTAGGGGTAAGATAGATACTGCCTACAGGAAAATTAAAGAGACCTTTGGAGAGAAGAGAACCACGTGTATGAATATCAAGAGCTCATATGGCAATCCAGTTCTAAGCAAAGAAGGGAAGGCTGAAAGGTGGAAGGAGTATATAGAAGGTTTATACAAGGGCGATGTACTTGAGGACAATATTATGGAAATGGAAGAGGATGTAGATGAAGACGAAATGAGACGTAAGATACTGCGTGAAGAGTTTGACAGAGCACTGAAAGACCTGAGTCGAAACAAGGAACCCGGAGTAGACAACATTCCATTAGAACTACTGACGGCCTTGGGAGAGCCAGTCATGACAAAACTCTACCAGCTGGTGAGCAAGATGTATGAGACAGGTGAAATACCCTCAGACTTCAAGAAGAATATAATAATTCCAATCCCAAAGAAAGCAGGTGCTGACAGATGTGAAAATTTCCGAACTAATCAGTTTAATAAGTCGCAGCTGCAAAATACTAACGCGAATTCTTTACAGACGAATGGAAAAACTGGTAGATGCGGACCTCGGGGAGGATCAGTTTGGATTCCGTCGAAATGTTGGAACACGTGAGGCAATACTGACCTTACGACTTATCTTAGAAGAAAGATTAAGAAAAGGCAAACCTACGTTTCTAGCATTTGTAGACTTAGAGAAAGCTTTTGACAATGTTGACTGGAATACTCTCTTACATATTCTGAAGGTAGCAGGGGTAAAATATAGGGAGCGAGAGGCTATTTAAAAATTGTACAGAAACTAGATGGCAGTCATAAGAGTCGAGGGGCATGAAAGGGAAGCAGTGGTTGGGAAAGGAGTGAGACAGGGTTGTAGCCTCTCCCCGATGTTATTCATTCTGTATATTGAGCAAGCAGTAAAGGAAACAAAAGAAAAATTTGGAGTAGGTATTAAAATTCATGGAGAAGAAATAAAAACTTTGAGGTTCGCCGATGACATTGTAATTCTGTCAGAGACGGCAAAGGACTTGGAAGAGCAGTTGAACGGAATGGACAGTGTCTTGAAAGGAGGATATAAGATGAACATCAACAAAAGCAAAACGAGGATAATGGAATGTAGTCAAATTAAATCGGGTGATGCTGAGGGAATTAGATTAGGAAATGAGATACTTAAAGTAGTAAAGGAGTTTTGCTCTTTAGGAAGTAAAATAACTGATGATGGTCGAAGTAGAGAGGATATAAAATGCAGACTGGCAATGGCAAGGAAAGCGTTTCTCAAGAAGAGAAATTTGTTAACATCGAATATAGATTTATGTATCAGGAAGTCGTTTATAAAAGTATGTATGGAAGTGAAACATGGACGATAACTAGTTTGGACAAGAAGAGAATCGAAGCTTTCGAAATGTGGTGCTACAGAAGATTGCTGAAGATTAGATGGGTAGATCACGTAACTAATGAGGAGGTATTGAATAGGATTGGGGAGAAGAGAAGTTTGTGGCACAACTTGACTAGAAGAAGGGATCGGTTGGTAGGACATGTTTTGAGGCATCAAGGGATCACAAATTTAGCATTGGAGGGCAGCGTGGAGGGTAAAAATCGTAGAGGGAGACCAAGACATGAATACACCAAGCAGATTCAGAAGGATGTAGGTTGCAGTAGGTACTGGAAGATGAAGCAGCTTGCACAGGATAGAGTAGCATGGAGAGGTGCATCAAACCAGTCTCAGGACTGAAGACGACCACAAGTGTATCCGTATCATAGAGAAGAGCGGCCTAAGAGACGATCTGGCATTAAGTCGATTCTATAGCAAATGACACGAAAGGGCGGATTTCTCAGGTTTTTACTACATATAAACACTTTTCACGCTCTCCCGTGCAACGTGGCTGGTAGACCTCCCTTCATGCAAAATCGTAAGGTCTTAGCTCATGTCCAAGACAGCAAAGCCGGCTTGGAAGTCAATAATCGATAACTGAAACTTGAATTGTACTGTTTCTTACTGGCTATTACATCAACTTGGAAGCTTCGTCTGTGTTCTACTATGGTGCTTTCAGTGTCTCCGGATACCGCAGCACGCAACATAGCTTTGCAGACGATAAGTGTAACCGTTTCGTAGAGAAGAGCGGCCAAAGAGACGATCTGGCTTTAAGTCGATTCGATAGCATAAGACAAAAACGGGCGGATTTTACAGGTTTTAGTACATATGAACACTTTTCACATTCTCCCGTGCAACGCGGCTGCTTGTCCTCCTTTCATGCAAAATCTTAAGGTCCTAGCTCATGTCCAAGGCACCACAGCCGGCTAAAAAGTCAATAATCGTTAACAAAAACTTGATTTGTACTGCTTCTTACTGGGTATCACATCAACTTAGGAGCTTCTTTTGTGTCAAATTATTATTTTCAAATCAACAGCGCATTGCATGCACTCCTTACTAGAAACATGAATAATCTCCACAAAAATTTGGAAGTTAATTACTTTGGTGCAAGAAAGTCTCGATCATTCAGGAAAACGAATTTTCAATAACTTGTCAGCAGCCATAAAAGTTTTACTACTGTCAAAATTCAGTTTAAGAGCAGCCTAAAGGATTTATTTAACCATCTCCTCCGACACCATTAATGAATTGAATTTTTTAGTAGAACTAGGGCGTGAGCGATTGAGAGTGAGTGAGTTAGAAAGAGAGAGAGAGAGAGAGAGAGAGAGAGAGAGAGAGAGAGAGAGAGAGAGAGAGAGAGAGAGTGGGGGGGAGGGTGTCAAATAATAAGAGTACGATCAGAAGTACGTTTAAATTTTCATCCCTCATTTCACGTCGATGATCAGTCCACTTGCGATCTGTGGAAGGTAAATTAGCATATTAGTTTCCCACTGAGCATCTCCTCATTATGGATCATTTGCAACCGAAAATACATATAGTCTAATCTAACCGTCTTGTCTGTCCTATCTCTGTTGAAGGGTACACATGAGACAGATGCCTTCTTATTGTTGTTGTTGTGGTCTTTAGTCCAGAGACTGGTTTGATACAGCTCTCCATGCTACTGTATCATGTGCAAGCGCCATCTCCCAATACGCACTGCAACCTACATCCTTCTGAATCTGCTAGTGTATTCATCTCCTGGTCTCCCTCCTCGACCTTTACCCTCCGCGTTGCCCTCCAATTCTAAAATGGTGATCCGCTGATGCCACAGAACGTGTCCTACCAACCGATTCCTTCTTGTAGTCAAGTTGTGCCACAAAGTTCTCTTCTCCCCAATACTATTTAATACCTCGTCATTAGTTAAGTGATCTACCCATCTGATCTTCAGCATTCTTCTGTAGCACCTTATTTCTAAAGCCTCTAGTCTCTTCTTATCCAAACTCTTTATCGTCCATGATTCACTTCCATACATGGCTACACTCCATACAAATACTCGGATAACACACTTCCTGATACGTAAAGCTATACTCAATGTTAACAAGTTTTTCTTCTTCAGAAACACTTTCCTTGCCATTGCCAGTATACAATTTATATCCTCTATACTTCGACCGTCATCAGTTATTTTGCTCCCCAAATACCAAAACTCCTTTACTACTTTAAGTGTCTCAGTTCCTAATCTAATTCCTTCAGCATCACCAAACATGTTTCGACTACATTCCATTATCCTCGTTTTGCTTTTATTGATGATCATCTTATATCATTCTTTCAGGACACTCCACTCCATTCAGCTGCTCTTCCAGGTCCTTTGATGTCTCTGACAGAATTTTGTCATGAGTGAACCTCAAGGTTTTTATTTCTTGTCCATAGATTTTAATTCCTACTTCGATTTTTCTCTTTTTTTCCTTTACTGCTTGCTCAATAAACAGATTGAATAACATCGGCGATTGACTAGAACCGCATCTCACTACCTTCCCAACCACTGCTTCCCTTTCATGCCCCCTGACTCTTGCAACTCCCATCTGGTATGTGTACAAATTGTAAATGGCCTTTCACTCATTGCATTTTACCACTGCCACTTCAGTATTTGAAAGAGTTTTCCAGTCAACATTGTCAAAAGATTTCTCTAAGTCTACAAACGCTAGAAACGTAGGTGTGCCTTTCCTTAATCTAGCTCTTAAGAGAGGACGTAGGGTCAGTATTGCCTCATGTGTTCCAGTATTTCTACGGAATCCAAACTGGTATACCCCGAGGTCGGCTTCTACCAGTTTCTCCATTCGGCTGTAAAGAATTGGCTTTAGTGTTTTGCGCCTGTGACTTACTAAACAAATAGTTCGGTAATTTTCACATCTGTCAACAACTGCTTTCTTAGAGATTGGAATTATTATATTCTTCTTGAAGTCTGACGGTATTTCGCCTGTCTCATACATCTTGCTCATCAGATGGTAGAGTTTAGTCAGGGCTGGCTCTCCCACGGGTGTCAGTAGTTATAATGGAATGTTGAATATTCCCGGGGCCTTGTTTCGGCGTAGGTCTTTCACTGCTCTGCTAAACTCTTCACACAGTATATCATCTCTTATTTCATCTTTATCTACATGCTCTTCCATTTCCAAATTCTGTTTTCAAGCACATTGCCCTTGTATAGATCTTCTATATACTCCTTCCACCTTTCTGCTTTCCCTTCTTCGCTTATAACAGGGTTTCCATCTGAGCTCTTGATATGCATACAAGTGGATCTCTTTTCTCCAAAGCTTTTATTTTTATTTATTTATTGTTCCGTGGGACCATATTAAGGAGAAATCTTCATGGTCATAGAACGAGTCAATACATGAAATTATAACACGATAGTAGAAACAGATAAAATGAAATATAAAAACATATTAAGGCGACAAGTCGTAAGTTTAAATAAAGAAAATTAACTACGTAACACTGAAATTTGCATAATTTTTTAGCTCTTCCAGGAGCTCCTCGACAGAATAGAAGGAGTGAGCCATGAGGAAACTCTTCAGTTTAGACTTAAATGATTTTGGGCTACTGCTAAGATTTTTGAGTTCTTGTGGTAGCTTATTGACAATGGATGCAGCAGAATACTGCACTCCTTTCTGCACAAGAGTCAAGGAAGTGCATTCCACATACAGATTTGATTTGTGCCTAGTATTAACTGATTGAAAGCTGCTAACTGTTGGGAATACGCTAATACTGCTAACAATAAACTACATTAAAGAAAATATATGCTGTCAGGGCAATGTCAGAATTCCCAGACTATTGAATAGGGGCCAACAAGAGGTTCTCGAACTTACACCCCATATAGCTCGAACAGCCCGTTTTGAGCCAAAAATACCCTTTTTGAATCAGAAGAATTACCCAAAGAATATAATACCATACGACCTAAGCGTGTGAAAATATGCGAAGTAGACTATTTTCCATGTTGAACTGTCACTAATTTCAGATACTGTTCTAATGGTAACTAAAGCAGCATTTTAGTTTCTGGACAAGATCCTGGACATGGGCTTTCCACAACGGCTTACTATATATCCGATCGCCTAGGAACTTTAACTGTTTCGTCTCGCTTATAACATGCCCATTCTGTCTGATCAAAATATCGGTCCTTGTTGAATTGTGAATTAGAAACTGCAAAAACTGAGTCTTACTGTGATTTAGCATCAAATTGTTATCCACAAGCCATGAACTTTATTCCATTAACTACATTATTTGATACTGTTTCAGTATTACACACAAGATCCTTCACTGCCAAGCTGGTGTCATCAGCAAACAGAAATATTTTTGAATCACCTGTAATACTAGAGGGCATATCATTTATATAAGTAAGAAACAGCAGTGGCCCCAGAACCGACCCTTGGGGGAATGCCCTCTTAACAGAGCCCCATTGCGAATGATTATCACTACCACTCTCAATATCGCAGAGAATTACCTTCTGCTTTCTGTTCTTAAAGTAAGAGGGGAACCAATTGTATGCTACTCCCTTACTCCATAATGGTCCAACTTGTGCAGTAATATTTTGTGGTCAACACAGTCAAAAGCCTTCGTTAAATCAAAGAAAACACCTAGCGTTCGCAACCTTTTATTTTATCCGTCCAAAACCTCACAGAGAAAAGAGAATATAGCATTTTCAGTTGTTAAACCATTTCTAAAACCAAACTGTACATTTGACAGCAAATAATGTGAATTTAAATGCTCCAGTAACATTGTATATACAACCTTCTCGATAACTTTAGCAAACACCGATGGCATTGAAATAGGTCTAAAGTTGTCAACATTATCCTTGTCTCCCTTTTTATAAAGTGGCTTCAGTAGAGAGTACTTTAATCGGTCAGGAAACCGACCACCGCTAAAGGAAAAGTCACAGATATGGCTAAGTACTGGGCCAACATACACAGAACAATACTTCAGTATTCTGCTAGATACCCTGCCATATCCATGAGAGTTCTTGGTCTTTAGTGATTTAATTATTAACTCAATCTCCCTCTTGTCAGTATCATGGAGGACCGTTTAGGGTAACAGTCTCGGAACACTTTTTTCTAAGAGCGCTATATGATTCCCTGTTGGGGCTAGGTTTCTATTTAGTTCACCTGGTACATTCAGAAAGTGATTATTAAATACTGTACATATATGCGACTTATCAGTAACACGAACATTCCCACTACGCACTGATTCTATATCGTCGACCTGTCTCTACAGACCAGCCACTTCGCTTACGACTGACCATATGGTTTTAATTGTATCCTGAGACGTAGCTATTCTATCTGCATACCACTTTGCCATACCAGTTTACATATGATTATATGAATTAAGGAGATCTACCAGCATCCTTTTACTTGCACAATCACTTTACAATTAATATTGAAATCACCACATATAAATAATTTTTTGTATTTCCTACAAAGTGTACCAAAAACCTCCTCTAGCTTTAGCAAAAATGTTGTGAAATTGGCGTCTGTGGCTCTATAAATAACAATTAGAAGTTTAGCTCCATTAAATTTAACCATACCTTCACAACATTCTAACACCTTTTCAGTGCAGTACTTAGAAACATCAATTGACTCTAATGGGATGCTGTTTTTCACATACATGGCTACTCCCCCACACCGAAAAGAGCTCCTAGAAAAGCTGCCAGCCAACCTGTATTCTGGTAAAGGAAGCCTCTGAATTATCTCCTTATTTAAGAAGTGCTCAAATATACCAATAATTTCAGAGTCAACATCTATAAGCAGTTCACTAACTTTATCTCTAAAATCTTGTATATTTTGATGAAATATACTAATTCTCTCATTACTTGGATACTTAAGCTTTGTCAAAAGTGGATCTTTTGTTAGAGAGACTTCCCTTAAGCAGGAAGACCTATCAGCTGACTGGTGCAGCTCTAACATCAACTACTGCAGGAATTTTCCCATGAGTGATCCCACCACCTCGATCTATGCTGTCACTTTAATTTTCCTGTAGGCGGTGTCTATCTTACCCATGGTGATTTTCGCCTCTACATCCTTACATTTGTCCTCTAGCCATCCCTGCTTAGCCATTTTGCACTTCATGTCGATCTAATTTTTGAGACGTTTGTATTCCTTTTCGCCTGCGTCATTTACTGCATTTTTATATTTTCTCCTTTCATCAATTGAATTCAATATTTCTTCTGTTACCCAAGGATTCCTACTAGCCCTCGGCTTTTTGCCTACTTGATCCTCTGCTGCCTTCACTACTTCATCCCTCAAGGCTACCCATTCTTCTTCTACTGTATTTCATTCCCCCATTCCTATCAATTGTTCCCTTATGCTCTCCCTGAAACTCTGTACAACCTCTGGTTCTTTCAGTTTATCCAGGTCCCATCTCCTTAATTTCCCACATTTTTGCAGTTTCTTCAGTTTTAATCTACAGTTCATAACCTATAGATTGTGGTCAGAGTACACATTTGCCCCTGGAAAAGTCTTACAATTTAATACCTGGTTTCTTACCTTTATATAATCTATCTAAAATCTTGCAGTATCTCCAGGTCTCTTCCACGTATACAACGTTCTTTCACGATTCTTGAACCAAGTGTTAGCGATGATTAAGTTATGCTCTGGGCAAAAACCTACCAGGCGGCTTCCTCTTTCATTTCTTACCACCATTCCATATTCACCTACTACGTTTCCTTTTCTTCATTTCTCTACTATCAAATTCCAATCACTTGTGCCTATTCTATTTTCATCTCCCTTCACTATCTGAATAATTTCTTTTATCTCATCACACATTTCCTCAATTTCTTCCTCATCTGCGGACTACTTTTAAGATTATGGTAGGTGTGGACTTCATGTCTATCTTGGCCACAATAACGCGTTCACTGTGCTGCTTGTAGTAGCTAACCGGCATTCGAATTTTTTTTTTATTCATCATTAGACCTACCCATGCGTTAGGTTCATATTGGCCTTCCTAATACTTAAATCTATATTCGATGTTAACAATGACGCCGGTGGATAGACTATATGAAATTACTGATCGTCGATAAAGTCGCGAATATAACCGACATGCTATTGGGCCCTTCGCAGGGAAAGGGTTTTCGCCGCAAAAAGCGGGAAACTGGAATCCAGCAAATGAGTAAAAAATATATATTCTGTGACAAAAAATTAGTGTACGTACACAACAATAGTCTGGGATTTCTGTATTACATAAAACAGTTTTTGTGATTGTATCTTGCAGCTTTAGTTATTTTTAATTAAAAGAGATTTTAAAAGGACAGAAAGAGCGTTTTGGTCTACGCTACACATCGTTCTGTTAGTATAGTCTTGACTTCGTAATCACTTTCGTGGACTTCTGCAACTCTTAATCAAAATATCCAACCTAATCGAGACAATACGCTACGATACAGCCGACATCATGACAAGAGAATGGGCTACATCAAACTCGAAGTAATTTTATATAGATAAGGATCTCAATGACCTGTGTACGTCTAATATAAAAGATCTCCTAACCATTCTCCTCAAATAGATCGCCATCTTCACTTGACCTTTAACTGAAACTGTTTCAGAATTAAAGACTGAATTCAAAGAAAATTTGGCTTCCAGTCACAAAACAAGAAAAATAAAAATAATAAAAGTGAGAATGTGAAACAGGTTAGCAATAACCACAAACAGGAGATTCTACAGAAAATCAAAGTGAGAAAGGAAATTATTAATATTATCGACCGTTTAGGAACTCTATGCTACGAAAGGGATGAAACCACATATAGAATAACTGGTGGAAAAGTTAGTGTGTTTTAAGATTAAATCCAAACAACAATTAGAGAAAAATATATCGAAGCTAGGCCTATATTACGAAAAATTGCTAAATCTCGAGGCAAATTGTGTCCTCCAGTATTTGATGAAGTGTTAGTGCCCCTAGCACGGATAAAAACAGGATCTACAGCATCAACAGAAACTTCGGATATGTGTTTCATATTTCATCCAAGCCTACAGTCTATAAATACTAAAACAAAATACCACTACAGGGAAACTACCTACGAAGAAGTTCTTGGTAAAACTATGTAGCTGTAGTTGCCTTGGACTAACGACGTGTGATTATCAATGTAACCTGTACAGACTGTACGCTTTCCAAAGCTGTTATCCATGAAAAAGCTAAACGACGTTTCGTGAACAAAACACAATTTAAGACCGGACCACTAATAAAATTATCTGACAATAGGCACTGTTGAAAATTTGTGCCAGACCAGGATTACCACCCGAGTCTCCTGGTTACTAGGGAGAGGCAATGATCACTGTGTCCGAATTACACAGTGGTCAACATAATAGCACGAACTGCCCGAGCATGCCGTTCGTCAGATCCAAATTCTCAATTTCTCCATAGACTGCTAATGCAGTGCTCCTTGAACATTATCCTCCTCGCCTTAATTAAACAGACACAGAATATATACAAGCTTGGCCTTACGAACATTGCAGACGCCGTCTATGCAACACGCGTCACACTTCAAAGAGTTTACCAATACATTGCATTGTTTACTATCGACCACGGATCAAGCAACGTAAAAAGCACTGCGTCTACTGAGATCATGATTCAGAGTTTAAAAAAAAAAAAAAAAAGAAACTAATAAGTCGCCTACATATTACAGTTGCTGCCGAAAGAGGAGAATCACTATTTTCCCACAAACGGAAATATAGTTAAAATTACGCTTCTAATTCGGCTAGTTTCGGCGGTTACTAAAATTTGTAGTGAAAGTTACATAGGGAACTCTCCCGTCCCCCCACCAGAAACGTAGTTTTCGTCGCTGTTGTGCGACTTTTGTACATAGCCAGAGAAAGTGTGTTAAACATGGCGCGGACGGAAACACTAGGCTACGCTACAGGGAAATCTGCTTACACAACGTTTACTCGGCATTAATAATCGTTGGCGTAAACATCTCTCAATCAAATTACCCCCTTCCAACCTAACTTAGATCTCGGGCTACACTGCCCATAGGCCTGTCATCACAACCAAAATTTCAATGTGCGGGGGATATCCTGTATTTCTCGCTAATCTCTCTCTAGGCAAAAATGTCAGTTATTGTAGATTGGTGGCAGTCTCAACTACAAGATTTACTAATGATAAACACTATTGAGGCGGCTCGTAATTTTAGAATAGTTCTCTTCGTCTTACTTGGCATAAATTGTTCGCTGGCGTCCCAGCAGCTAGCTCCTTCAGTGTCTGCTTCTGCCATCGCACCACGCCAGTCTGTTGTTATCCTAGCAGACAGAACGCACCGCACATCCGACAACTTCGGAACCACTCAACTGGCCAGTTAGCAACTGAGCCGAACACTGTTTACACCGTCAAAGGAAAACTATGCAAAGATGTACACTCGAATGGCACGACTGAGTAGTACACACACACACACAAACAGTAATATCTGTAGAATGTCCATCGACACGCGCAGAACGAAATTCTTCTCGCGAACGTACAGCGTCTCCGAAAAAAATCTCGTGACTATATTCCGGCGTTACGGCCAGGTTCTCATTCAAATGAGCAAAAAATGTTATATATTTTTTTTGAGACAGTGAAAATACACTTGAAGGATCTGTTTGGGAGTTACGAGTGATCATACTATGAGCTTTATTTTAGATTTTCAGTAAAAACAATGGCGCCCGCAATTATGATTTGATCACGCGGACTGCGTGCAGTGTGGCCTCTCAGATGTTACCTGAAATCAAAAATGGATGACATCAGTTGATACTAAATTACTTCTCTGAAATTGAAAATGGAAAACATCAGTCGATATTACATAAAATTTATGGGAGCGCATACCTAACCGCAATGAAACAACCGTAAATTTAACGATACGGTACTAATTCGAACTCTGAGTTAGATTTTTTGGGTGGTTTATTTCACTCCTTATGCCTTCACAAAAATTACTTAATATTAATCAGTGTCATATATTATAGGTATAAGCTCCTAAGAAAAGTGTTTACTTTTCTGGGTCAGAGGTAGAAGTTAAGAGATTGAACCATTTTTAGTTAATGCTGCATGCCGTTCTGAGAAAATTGTTTCTCCAAAAAAAAAAAAAAAAAAAAAAAAAAAGTTCAACGTCTAGGGAAACCTTTTAGTTATATTATTACTTCGATTTGCATGAACTGAGGGTTACATGTATATTTTTAATGTCGCTGAACACGAATCTGCAGTAAGATTTTCAATATTCAAAACGGCTAATGCAATACGGAGAGCACAGGATTATGCTTTGTCCAATTTTTACCAAAAATGCATTTTCGTTATTTACGTTTAGTGTGCAATCCAAGGAGCACTTTTCAACCCTTCCTCGGGCTGGAATTGTTCCTAGATAGCAACTCCCTGTTCTTCTTGGCAGGAAAAGCCGATCTGTCTAACCTGGATATGCAGCACTCGTTATTCGTCAGTGTTATCGGCGAGTATGTTTGCAGTATGAATCATTTTGTGCACGTGCGTCACGGGACGAGCTTTGATCTACATCTATGTGGATACTCTGCAAATCACATGTAAGTGCCTGGCAAAGGGTTCTTCGAATCCCCTTCACAATTGATAGTTAATTGAAACCCTCAGCTGCCGACAGGTGTTGTTGATATACTTCGATGGGGACAGCTGAAAATGTGTGCCCCGACCGGGACTCGAACCCGGGATCTCCTGCTTACATGGCAGACGCTCTATCCATTTGAGCCACCGAGGACACAGATGAATACCGCGACTGCAGGTATTTATCCCTTACACGCTTCCCGTGAGACTCACATTTCCAACCGGCCACAATCCACAAACGTAATGTACGTAATAGGTGTTTGCCCATCCACTCAATACTGGCCCACACTAAGGTGACGATTCCCGTAAGATTTCGGGCAATCTGTGCGCATTCGCACAGACGAAGGTCAATGGCTGGGTAACGTTTAACCATATATATGAAGATAGTAACTGTTCTCGAAAGAACAGGCGCCACTGACGACCGGGCAGCTTCTCTAGAATACATGATAGACCGGCCTATGTGGCCGAGCGGTTCTAGGCGCTTCAGTCGGGAGCCGTGCGACCTCTACGGTCGCAGGTTCAAATCCTGCCTCGAGTATGGATGTGTGTGATGTCCTTAGGTTAGTTAGGTTTAAGTCGTTCTAAGTTCTAGAGGACTGATGACCTCAATTGTTAAGTCCCATAGTGTTCAGAGCCATTTGAACCATCAGTCCCTGTGCTTACACACTACTTACATTAACTTATGCTAAGGACAACAAACACACACAACGATGCCCAAGGGAGGACTCGAACCTCCAACGGGGGGAGCCGCGCGAACCGTGACAAGGCGTTTGAGACATGGCGGATACCCCGCGCGGCTCATGGCAGTCGTGACACTGCTTCAAACAATGGGCTGTAGAAATTTTTTTAAGCACGGATTAAAAAAAAAACCTTTCCGTTCCAAGAGTCTGGACAAGTACACCTTAAAAAAAAATGCAACTACAAAGAAATTGAATTTTCGAACTTTTTGGATGAGAACCTGTCCCTATGGAACACCGTTGATAAAATGTCACAGGGATTATGTACTCAGGTTTCACATGTGGATTAACAATTCCTAATCGAGGAATTTGCATCTCCCACCTTGGAATTCTCAGAACAGAATTTTTATCCATTACGAGATTCTCAGCCACTTGCAGAAGTGATTTCCCGTGATTCTGCAAAACTTTTCCGTTAGCCAATCGTAGCAACTATAATATTTGGTTCCTGGTGCATGACATGTCTCTTAACTTAAAGTGACCAACTCATTTGCATAAAGAGCTAACTTATCATCCGCTTCTTTACTTGCGTAGACCGTTTATGGTCTTCAAAGATTTTTTTCTTTAATCGTTTTTTATGTCTTTTATAAACTGCAACACTTTCTAAACTTAACGCCATTGAAGCATGGTCTTTTACTGAATGACCAAAAAACAATGCCGACAGCTGGAGTCGAAGGTTTTCGTTAATCAAGCCGTTTGTATTCTTGTGGTGATATCTCCATAGAATCTTTCATTCCGCAACACATATTTCTTTTATATAACTGAGAAGTGAAATACCGGTTTTCATAGATGCAGATTTAACATATTTTAATATAACGCAATAAATATTTCATTAAAATTTTCATCCCCTTACTATCGAAGTTCCAAAACCACTGAAACACATAGTTTTTAAAAATTCTAACAGAGGAGCCGAATACGAATTGTCAGATATATTTAGTAATGCTTTCATAATGAACCATTTTGAGAAACATCTCACACCCTTTAGGAGTTAGATTTTCAGAAACAATTAAACATGTATTCTTCTATTTAGAACCAAGGAGCCAAATTCAAATCTTCATCCATTTAATTCTAAAAATGCTTTCATAGTGAAATATTTCATAAAACTTTTCATCCCCTATTTCACTCTATTAATGAGTTAAATTTCCAAAAGCAACGAAACACATTCTTTTTACATCCAACTGAGAAGTCTATTACCTATTTTCATAGATGTAACTTTAACAATGCTTTAGTAGTTCTTTAATAATGATTTATTTTCAAAAAACCTTCACTATTTATTCTATCCCCCCCCCCAATGAAAGAATTTCGGAAAATGATAAAAACCTTTTTTTTTGTTTCTGGCTGAGAAACCAAATGTCAATTTTCGTAGTTTTGTAGTCGTAGCTTCAACAGTGACATAGGGACATATTTTTTTTTAAAAAAAACTTTTCAACCCATATTTCACCCCCTTAGGAGTGGAATTTCGAAAAATCTCTTCTTAAATGGTGCTTTCAGCGTAATATTTACACCTTCATCAAATTTCACGTCTGTATACTTTGCAGGTTGGGCTGGAAGGCGATGAGTGAGTGGATACATGTGCCCCTATCGCATCTCCTTGGAGGTTGTAGTTCCAAAAACAGTGAAACACGTATATTTCAATAATAGAATTTCCATAGATTTATCTTTAAAAATTCTTTCACACTGAATTATTTTCATAAAACATTTCATCCTATATTCCCCCTCCTTATGAATTGAATGTATCAAAAACAGTGAGACATGTAATTTTTTTTTATTTTTACTTTAACCGAGAAGCCAAATTCAGGTTTAAATATATTTAGCTTTAAAAATGCTTTCATAATTAAATATTTCATGAAACATTTCATCCTCTATGTAATGGGATTGTGGTAGTGACACACCAAAATCACAATAGTAATCCGTTGTAGTTGCTACACATTTTATTACAATCAAAAGCATTATAAAATCACAATCACAAAAATACAAGAGATTGCCTTATAAGGCCAGATCAGATGGACAAATAATAAATAAATTTCTTTACGTGGAACAAGACCCGTTAAACTTCAAATTTGGATATGACTAGGTAAATATACTTAGGTAAGGCTTTACTTAAATAGTACAAATGTGCATAGAATGCGCAGCAGAACTCTCATTACTTCCAATCAGCAGAGAAACAGATTAAGCCTAAGAAACAGAATTTTTAACGTTTGGCTACCCAACTTTCCATAACAAAACTATATACAAATGATTAAAGCAATTAAGGAGGTACTTTAATTTTGACCAAACCGACCTTCAAATTTACTTACTCAATTGATTAATCAACAATATTCTTAGAATGATTACAACTAGAACATGACCATATGACAATTCCCTTAAAATAAGGTTGCTTCAATATTTCGTGTGAATTGGCGATAGACGCGAGCAGACCAAGGATTCAAATCAATACGAGAGATCCACGAGACAGGGAGTGACATAGAAATATACTCAACTTGACAATGCAATTGAACTTTGGATGCTATAGTTCTCCACCGGAACGATGGAATCACGCGAAAGTGACAACATAACCGAAGATGTAAAGGAGAGGACATGGCCTTAAACATCTCTCTGCCGCCGTGGTGCTCTGTTCCCAGTATGCTAGCGTCGATCGCTGCCAATTATCTCTAACACAACACACATCAAGGGTAGAGAGTTTTCTGAGACATATACTACACAACCTTATCTGGAGAACAGGTGAGCATTACAACTGAACTGAAACAAATGAGCCTCCGTCAGTTACTTGCCCAGTGCCAGCCCTTAAACTTTGATTAATAAGTTCGCTAAAAGTCATGCCGAAGTTAAGATGACAAGATTTATCTCCAGGTTCCGCATATTAGGGGCAGAGACAATGAATTGGCGACGCTCTTAGCCGTATGTTCGCGGGAGAGTCTGGGGAAGGCAATGGCCACGTGGAGCCGGATCTTGGAGCGAATTTCCTTCTCTCCGAGACACCCGGTTTCTTCTGCGACTCAGCCGGCAAACAGGCTGTGGACCCCAGGTGGGGACCGAATAGGCAGCAGTAGGCGGATGGCGACGTCGTTACTGGCTGTTGCCCTGTTGCCTTCGGGGGGGCGGGGGGCTCTTGTGTAAAGGGGGAGACAACCGTGGTGAAGTGAAGGTCTCTATTCCACAGGAACGAGTTAGCATGATATATCCACGATTCGGTGGTCGGGGGTCATTTGGCGCTATACAAGACCTAGAACCGAGTTCGGGAACACATGTTTTGGCCCAACCTATATCGCGATGTCAGGAGATTTGTTGGCAACTGTGTCCAGTGTAAGCGCGGTAAGCCCGATGTGGGTCCGTGCAGGGAACTACTACAGTCGCTTAGGGAGCAGTGTCCTCTGGACCGCGACTCAAAGATCGAAGCAACGATCGATGGAAACTGGCGCCAGAAACGCACCAGCTCACTCTATTTCATCCCCTTAGGGGTTGAACTTCCAAAAACACTAAAACACGTATTTTCTTATTTGTAACCTTGAAGTCAAATACCAATTTTCGTAGATGTAGCCTTAAAAATACTTTCATAGTTATTCCATAATTATTTATCTCAAAATAAAATGTTCACCCGCTATTTCACTTCATTCCCAGTAATAATGGAACACATATTTCTTTATTTCTGACCTAGAAACCAGATACAAATTTTCGTATGCCTAGCTTCAAAATTACCTTAATAGCTACATGTTTCAAAAATCCTATAATTTCCTGTGTCTCCCCCTTTCAGTGTAGGAGGGATAGTGTCGTACAAGAGACAGTATACTCAGTAGACAACGAACTGCTAGTTGTGAAATCAGCGACATAGGAACCGAGACTGACACAGAAGGTGCTGAAGGTGAAGCACACTAGACTCGTGTCTACCACGGCTTCTAATAATATCGATTTACCATGAACGGAAGTTCCGAAAAGTGAGCAAGTAATTTTACAGTAAATTCAGTACCGATGGAGAGGATATACAACGAAAAACATTTCTATAAAATTTCAGAAATAATGAAATATTCCACTCAAGTCGCGCGGCAGAACACGCAATGGATATGCTTGCACTTAAGACGGAAAGCCCCACGTGCTTACGCAGGCTTACGACAGATCTCAAAATTTGGCAGTAGGCGTAAGCCAACCTCGTGTGCTGCTACCTGTTGTTGATGCCAGGCATCAAGGTCTCAGTAGTACGGCCATGCACTGGAGAGTAGTTGCTTTGTAAGCACTCCGTCTTCAGTCCACGAGTGGCCTACTGGGACGGGACCATCCGACCGCTGCGTCATCATCCGTGGAGGATGCGAACAGGAGGGGCGTGGGGTCAGCACACTGCTCTCCCCGTCGTTATGGCGGTTTTCTTTGACCGGAGCCGCTACTATTCGGTCGAGTAGCTCCTCGATTGGCACCACGAGGCTGAGTGCACCCCGAAAAATGGCAAGAGCGCATGGCGGCCTGGATGACCACCCATTCAAGTGCCGACCACGTCCGACAACGCACTTAACTTCGGTGATCTCACGTGAACCAATGCAACCTCAGGGGCAAGGCCGTTGCCGCAGATATTTTAGAGTAGTTGCTAACGTTTCATAATTATCTAGTTTACGGGGAAAATGTAAAAATGGCGATTGTCACCAAAGCTACAACTAATCGGAATTTCTGGTTAGTTATCAAGTGGTCTTGTGTGCGAGCCTGAATTTTTCATCCTTTGCGGTGGGAATGATTCAAACCTGTCATGTTCTTCTTATGAAGTGTTCTATTTATTTTACACACAATGATCATTTGTAGTTGTGTTGAGTTACTACCTTGATAAATTTTTGGATGGCGCACGTATCATAACTGAGATCTGCGCTTGCGCTTAATGGCTGAAGGTGAATTAGCGTAATGAGTAGTAGCGAATGTTATAGTAACATGTTTGTAAATTATTTCAGGTAAATTACGTTAGTCGTGTAATATTATCCGTATACCAGTACAGTATGTGGGCCAATTACGTTAGTCATGGAATACTATCCGTATAAGACTATGTCACCTTGATGTCCCGGAATTTGCTTCAATTTTGGAATCCACGAAAGAACTGGAAATTTTTCTTTACACAGCTTTCCATATAACTTCTATTACAGTGATTCAGTCTTGTCTGTCACTCGACTTTTCTGATCGGGAAATAAATTCTATCGCTCAGATGCTTATTACCTCTTCGTGTTTCTATTTGCCGATATTGCTCATAAACACTTACATATCTCAAAGTTGCTATGGACAGTGATGGAACGACACACTTTTCTATGGCGACACTGCAGTTTAGAGATAGAAAAACCGATCGGTTAAAACGATATGGGTATTTTAGTTCTGAATAACCCATGTCTTTCGGTATTTGTTTGCTCTCGGTTATAACAAGTATCTTTTTTTTTCCTGATAACCACGTAAAAACAGATATATCGATTAGCCACAGCAGCCGCAGTAAAATTTTTAGTTTTCAAGTAAACCTTTTTTTAAAAAAGACGAGTAATTTTTATTCGTAAGATTTCCATAGCTCTGAAATACTGCGTTATTACAGATAAATGGGAAAAGTGATGTATGCCACTTTAATAACACTGCTGACAGAAACGAGCAACAAATGGATTGGTCCAGCATTGCCGAGACAATATTGTGCCTGTTATACAAGCAGTGCGCGAGACTGGACGCAGTTTCTCGCTGTTGTCGAACGTCAGTTGTAACAGAGAATGGCACCATCTGGAAGTCTGGAAGTATTTTACGATATGCGGTAACGAGTGAAGCACATGGGTTGATTTGGTCGACTTGAAACATCATACAAGGAAAAAAGTTAAAATTTCCGGGATAAAAATAGAAAGTGCCTGATCTGCTGCCTGTGTCTACGTAGTATGCCGTTATCTGCTTGTAGCCCTTGAAAACAGAGAAATAAAAACGAAAAAGAGTTCTCCAGCCGAAGTATTCACCCTTTATTGCAGGACTATACGTAACTCCCGCATAGTGCTGTGATAACCGATTACAATATAATTTTTGAGCAGAGCTTCTAAAAACTAAAATCAGTAGGAGAATACTGGCAGTTTTCTGTAGTACGGAAGCACTCGCCATATTTTGAGAGAAGCAGCGAACAGCTGACAAAGTTTTATTTGACTATTTATTTTAAATTATGTCCGAAAGAACAGACACCATATCCATATACGTATATGGTTCTGGCAATACCAGCCATGACCTTCTTCTGTGAAGATGCACACGTATTCCCCGAACTGTTACGGCACTTGGTAAGAATGTCTTCCACGAGTAATGAGTGTGTTGGTGTGGGACACTACGAATGTAGTGTGTGCACATACTATGTGAGTCTCGCGGGAGGCCTGTGCGAGATAGTCCCTGCAGTCACTATCGTCTGTGCCCTCGGTGGCTCAGATGGACAGAGCGTCTGCCATGTAAGCAAGAGATCCCGGGCTTTAGTCCCAGACGGGGCACACATTGTCACCTGTCCCCGTTGATGTATATCGACACCCGAGATCAGCTGACCGTATTAATATAATTCTAATTTCGTTCTGGACGGCTGCAGGTCATCATAAAAGTATTTAATTTTACGTGTTGATTCCATTTATCAAGAAACTGAGAAAGTCAAATTTTTTAAATCTTTGTAGGATTCCTACGTTTACTAGAGGAAATAATGTAAATAAAAGACTGAAAATCGGTTATTACAAGCACTGGAATAGTGACGGGCTTTAACAATTAGGTTAAAGTGAGCCGAAAACCAGTTGTTTCAGCGATAACCGACATTCCCACTAGAGTTCTGCGTGGTAAGATTGACGCGCAATTGACGCATGGTGCACGGAATGGCAATTGAATCTCAATGTAGACAAGTGCAATCCGACAACAGAGGAAGTGGGTTACAATACGCTTGTTCGCCCACTGCTTGAATACTGCTCAGCAGTGTGGGATCCGTACCAGATAGGGTTGATAGAAGAGAGAGAGAAGATCCAACGGAGAGCAGCGCGCTTCGCTACAGGATCATTTAGTAATCGCGAAAGCGTTACGGAGATGACAGATAAACTCCAGTGGAAGACTCTGCAGGAGAGACGCTCAGTAGCCCGGTACGGGCTTTTGATAAAGTTTCGAGAACATACCTTCACCGAAGAGTCAAGCAGTATATTTCTCCCTTCTACGTATATCTAGCGATGAGACCATGAGGATAAAATCAGAGAGATTAGAGCTCACACAGAAGCATACCGACAATCCTTCTTTCCACGTACAATATGAGACTGGAATAGAAGGGAGAACCGATAGAGTACCCTCCGCCACAGACCGTCAGGTAGCGTGCCTAGTATGGATGTAGATTTAGACATCTAGAACAGTTTTTCAGGAAGGTTACTGCAGCTCTGATGTTCTCAAAATGAACGGGCCAGCCATTGGCGTCCTCGAGGGGGAGGGGAGGAGGTGGGGAGGGGAGAAGAGGCAAAGGGGCACTTTCACCCATAGCCCCCAACCCTCCCTGGAATCTGGAGTAAAGAGGTTTTATTCGTTACAGTATACTCATACTCTTCCAGATAAGACTTCTCCACAATACTGCTAAACCTTAGCTTTGACCAGTTGTAGCGCTTATAGAGTTAGGGTCTTGCAGCTTGTTGCATCTCGTAACTGACCAGCTGATTTGTACACACAGTGCCAGTTTCAGAATCATGCACTCCAGCCCCGACGCGCCTCCCGCACTCCCCTCCACTGGAAATATTTCTGCAGATTCCAGTCTGCCACTGTGCATATGTTTTGATAACATCCTGGTTTTAATAGCATCGAAGGAACAGCATTGTGCAGTAAAGGGTAGACCTAGCACAGAACACACCATTCACATTGAAACGCATCACTTAGTAGATGGTGAAGTACTCTGAAGCTAGCCAGATAGAAACAGAAGTTCCTGGCACTATATTTGACCCAAATTCTAATCTTACACTAATCTCTTGTATCTACCTACCACGCCCTCAAAAAGCCAACGATTTACTATTATCAGAAGTTCCGAAAAATGAGGAAGAAATTGGCCCACACTTTTTTCCGTTGTGTATTATTTCGATTCCCCCATAAAGGGAATGGACTTGTAGCCACAGGTTACACAAGCGATAGATGGCTTAAAATACATAAAAAGAGATGACAATAAGAGACGATTTTTAAAAACACAATGATACACGGTATTTTCGATTTTTACAGGAAAATAATGGATGACAAAATAAAGGTTTTTGAAAAATACGCTGGTGGACAATATTGGGGATTTTTTATCTTTATAGATGACTAGCGGAAAAGCATGGCGTTGACCAGGCATTTATTTACAGCTGTGCGTCCACGCCCGTACAATGCAGCGTCTGGCCTTGTCCTGAATTTTTATAACGTATCTCCTGAAACATGTGTCGTACAATGATATAATTTTGTAGGTACGTTCAGCGTCATATGCGGATACTGTCTGCGAAATTTATTGCGAATATAGTAGCAAAGAAGTAACAAATTTAAATGTCACGAATGCTGTGATGCCCACACACTTGGGTGCAACTAATGTACACGGAATGCTTGGCACGATCATTATAGCTACCATCACCTATGGTCGAAATTGGACCATCTGTGTCGACGTAGTGAAAATATAAATGTGCATAACATGGTAAACGTCCATTCTTTCGAGCCATCGGACCTGATCTACGATCAAAAATATCTTGTAAATGTGGTAGGGGCCACGGCCTTGCCGCAGTGGATACGCCGGTTCCCGTCTGATTACTGAAGTTTAGCACTATCGGGCGAGGTCGGCACTTGGATGGGTGACCATCTGGGCCGCGATGTGCTGTTGCCATTTTTCGGGTTGCACTCAGCCTTGCGATGCCAGTTGAGGAACTACTCGACCGAATAGTAGCGGCTCCAGTCAAAGGAAACTACCACAACGAGTGGGAGAGCCAGCTCCTCCTCCACCCTCAGTGAGGATAACGTGGCGGTAGGATGGTCCTGATTGGCCACTTGTGGCCTGAAGACGGAGTGCTTTTTTAAAGTAGTGCTGCCTAGATAAAACTGACAGTCTAGGCTCAGGGACTGTCCTCGGTAAATGCTGCATTGGACCTACGAATACTATTAAAATAACAGTTTGAGTTCTCTTTAATTGTCCAATCATCTGAAGTGAGTCCTTATTACAGTGCGCTGAAAAATAGATTTTACGTTAATGGAAGATAAATTTTATGTTTCCAGAATGAGATTTTCACTCTGCAGCGGAGTGTGCGCTGATATGAAACTTCCTGGCAGATTAAAACTGTGTGCCCGACCGAGACTCGAACTCGGGACCTTTGCCTTTCGCGGGCAAGTGCTCTACCATCTGAGCTACCGAATCACGACTCACGCCCGGTACTCACAGCTTTACTTCTGCAAGTATCCGTCTCCTACCTTCCAAACTTCACAGAAGCTCTCCTGCGAACCTTGCAGAACTAGCACTCCTGAAAGGAAGCTGTGAGTGCCGGGCGTGAATCGTGCTCCGGTAGCTCAGATGGTAGAGCACTTGCCCGCGAAAGGCAAAGGTCCCGAGTTCGAGTCTCGGTCGGGCACACAGTTTTAATCTGCCAGGAAGTTTCAAATTTCATGTTAATGGCGGCAAATTAACTTTACCCTAATGACACACAAGGTCAATGCCGTTCTATCACATAAAGTATTCTCAGATCGAAATGTTTAGCATTACAAAATCTCCAATGTAGATTCATCATGCCACAATTATAATTCTCAAAATAATTTGGAGCTACGTTCAATGCATATTTAAATGCATCTTTCAAAACAATAATAGAATTCTCATTAGATCATCATTACCAGTGGCTAGAGAATTCCTATTATTTCGTCTACCAAAAACCGCGTCTCACTATGGCTACTTCAGTACAGTTTTGTTTTCCACTGCTGACAATAGAAACGATCTGGTAGATGTGGCATTGTAGATGCCCAGTATGCGTGTCTTAATGGAAATAAACCGTCTGGAACGTTTACCCTTGAACGTCCCTGGAATGGGATTTCATGGAACGTTATTACTTTCCTGTGTCCATTTCTATCACACCAGCTGATCGCCATGACTGGGGAGGGGGAGGAGGGGGTGAATTTAAAGTTGGCAGCACTTTGAGTGGCAGAAAAGCCGAAGAAAACCTAACGTTTTCGTCATTTGTTTGACGTAGTGCCAGTTCGTCACATAGGACGCTTTTCTTTCGGAAACGTTTACATTCATCGTCTGGCAATCAATGTCGCCTGCCGAGGTATGCAGTCGCACCACTCTGTACGAAATAGAAGCTTAAGTTGATGGAGTCGACAAGTAAGGAGCAGTGTCTGTCTTGTTTTAGATATGGAAAATCAATTATAGGCCTTATTTGCTGCCTTGTAGTTGACATAGGACCTTGCGATTTTGCACGACCGAGGTCCGGTAGCCACACCACACGGGAAAATGCGAGGAGTGTTAATGTGTAGTAAAAACCGAAGAAAACCTTACGTTTTCTACATTTGTTTTCCTAATAACGAAATGGGAAATCGTCAGAATGAACGCTTTTCTCTCAGAAACGTTTACATTTATCGTCTGGCAATTAATGTCGCGTGCTGAGGTATGCAGTCGCACCACTCTGTACGAAGTACAGTAGGTTCTAAGGTGATGCAGTCGACAAGTATGGTCGCAATATATTGTCACCTCGAAATACATCGACACCTCGAAATAAAACAACACCTCGAAATAAATCGCCACCTCGAAATAAATCGTCACCTCGAAATAAATCGCCACCTCGAAATAAATCGAAACCACGAAAGAAATTGAGACCCAGAGATAAATCAAAACCTCGATATAAACCGACACATCCAAAACAACCGACACATCGAAATGAGTCGAAATATCGAAATGTATAGACATCAAGATGCATTACGACGTACGAAATGGGACGATAATTCGAAATAATTCGAGGTCTCGATATGATGCGTGGTCTAGAAACACATCGATATCTGGAAATATATCGATACCTCGTAATACAAAGATTTCTCTAAAAAGAGGGATATCTAGAAATTTATGGTTACTTGAGATATAGAGATATCTCGAAATATATCGATATCTCGAAAGAAATCGTTATCTGGAGTACACCTATACATGGAAATATATAGATACCTCGAAATATATAGACAACCCGTATTGTGTCGGTATATCAAAATAAATCGATATCTCGACATAACCGGATACATTGAATCAATCGATATCTCGAAATACGTCGACTATTCGATATAGACAGATATATAGAAATAAATCGACTGCTCAATACAAAACTGGGCCTCGAAATAAAATGGTATATCGAAATGAATCGATAATGTGATATGTATGGATGTCTCAAAATAAATCTGACCTCTAAGAAAACGATTCACGAAATAAATAAATAAATAAATATCGAAATATATCGCTGACTCGGTAAATAACGATACCTAGTGGTCAGATATATGTTTCAAGATGACAACACATATCAGTATAGTTCGATATACATGAAAATAGTTTCGATTTTCAATATATCGATAGCTTCCTAGACCTGGGGAAACAAAACGCCGATCCGAACTCGGGACAAAAACGCCGACCTCGGGGGAAAAACGTCGACCTCGGGGGAAAACGCCGACCTCGGGGGAAAAACGCCGACCTCGGGGGAAAAACGCCGACCTCGGGGGAAAAACGCCGACCTCGGGGGAAAAACGCCGACCTCGGGGAAAGACGCCGACCTCGGGGAAAGACGCCGACCTCGGGGAAAGACGCCGACCTCGGGGAAAGACGCCGACCTCGGGGAAAAACGCCGACCTCGGGGAAAAACGCCGACCTCGGGGAAAAACGCCGACCTCGGGGGAAAAACGCCGACCTCGGGGAAAACCGCCGACCTCGGGGAAAACCGCCGACCTCGGAGTAAAACGCCGACCTCGGCGTTATGACATGGTCATAACAGAAAAGACCCATTCTTTAGAAAGTTTAGAATGAGATGTTCTAAATATTACAGATAATGTATTTAAAATAATCTACAAGTACTGCACAATGAGAAGAGACTTTGAAGTAGTGCACAGCCAGGAAGACAGAGGTTGCATTGCTGTTTCTAATCTTCTGGTGTTTGAGATTCAGAATCTAGGATTGCCTATAATGAGAACAGCAGAAATGAATGTCCTGCACCAGTATAGAACATACTCTGAAACTCCATAGAAAATCACATGGCACAATTATTTTACATCATTCTCAGCAAGCTACAGAAGCCTCTAATGGACATAACAACGTCGTCACCTCCTTCACCAGTGAAAGATCTTAGTAGCTATTGAGTCATGACTAGGTGGCTAATTAATAATTTGTTGTTCAAAGCTAATTTCAGTGTAAATGGGAATACTCAGTGGACATCTATTACAGTCATATTTTACTGTCTAAGATATATCAACTTTCCAGACTACAAGTATAAGCAGAGCTCGGTCTTTCCCATTCCGAGTTTGTTTAGAATGTATCAAGGGAATCAGATCCACTGGGCATTTAGAGCAACCTGCTTCAAACAATATGAGCAGGCAGTAGACACAGACATGGAATTTTTCATTTCTCTCTGAAACGGTTACCTTCATCGTCTGCAAACTTATGTTCCGTGCTGCGGTACGTGGAGGCACTAATAGCAATAAGGTAGAACACAGAAGAAGCTTATAAGTTGATGTAATCGGCCAGTAAGAAGTTGCACAATTGAAGTTTAGTTACCGATTATTGACTTATTAGCCAACTTTGGTGCCTGGGACATGAACAACGACCTTAAGATTTGGCATGAAACGAGACCTGGCAGCCACGTTACACGAAGAATGTGAAAAGTGTCCATATGTATTAAAAACCTGAGAAATCCGACCGTTTTCGTCATTTGCTATCGAATCGACGTAATGCCAGATCGTCACATTGGCCGCTCTTCTCTCGAAAACGGTTACATTTATCGTGTGCAAAGCTATGTCGCGTGCTGCGGTATGCGGAGACACTAAAAGCACCATAGTAGAACACAGAAGAAGCTTCTAAGTTGATGTAATAGACAGCAAGAAGCAGTACAATTCAAGGTTTGTTATCGATTATTGACTTTTTAGCCGGCTTTGGTGCCTTGGACATGAGCTATGACCTTACGATTTTGCATGAAGGGAGGTCTAGCAGCCACGTTGCACGGGAGAATGTGAAAGGTGTTCATATGTAGTAAGAACCTGAGAAATCCACCCGATTTCTTCATTTGCTATCGAATCGACTTAATGCCAGATCGTCACATTGGCCGCTTTTCTCTATCAAACGATTACATTTATCGTCTGAAAACTTATGTGGGATGCTGCGGTATGCGGAGACACTAAAAGCACCACAGTAGAACACACAAGAAACTTTCTAACTTGATGTATCGGTCAGTTAGAAACAGTACAATTCAAGTTTTAGTTATCGATTATTGACTTATTAGGTGGATTTGGTGCCTTGGACATGACCGACGACCTTAAGATTCTGCATCAAACAACGACTGGCAGTCACGTTGCACGAGAGAATGTGAAGAGGGTCCATATGTAATAAAACCCTGAGAAATCGCACCGCTTTCTTCATTTGCTATCGTATCGACGGATTGCAAGATCGTCACATTGGAAGCTTCTCTCTCTCAAACGGTTACATATATCGTCTGCAAACCTATGTGGCGTGCTGCGGTAGGTGGACACACTAAAAAGACCATAGTAGAACACAGAAGAAGCTTCTAAAACGATGTAATCGGCCAGTAAGGAGCAGTACAATTCAAGTTTCAGTTATCGATTATTGACTTATTAGGTGGCTTTGGTGTCTTGGACATGACCGAGGACCATAATATTTTGCATGTAACAACGGCTGGCAGCCATGTTACCCAAGATAATGTGGAACGTGTGCATAAATAGTAAAAACCTTAGACTTCGCACCGTTTTCGTCATTTGCTATCGTATCGACGTAATGCGAGATCGTCACTTTGGCCGCTTTTCCTTCTGAAACGGTTACATTTATAATATGCAAACTTATGTGGCGTGCTGTGGAATGCGGAGACACTAAAAGCACCGCAGTAAAACACAGAAGAAACTTCTAAGTTGATGTAATCGGCAAGTAAGGAGCAGTACAATTCAAGTTTTAGTTATCGATTATTGACTTATTAGCCGGCTTTGGTGTCTTGGACATGACTGAGGACCATAAGATTTTGCATGTAACAACGGCTGGCAGCCACGTTGTTGTTGTTGTTGTTGTTGTGGTCTTCAGTCCAGAGACTGGTCTGATGCAGCTCTCCATGCTACTCTATCCTGTGCAAGCTTCTTCATCTCCCAGTACCTACTGCAACCTACATCCTTCTGAATATACTTATTGTTTCATCTCTTGGTCTCCCTCAACGATTTTTGCCTTCCATCCTGTCCTCCAATACTAAATACGTGATCCCCTGTTGCCTCAGAACATTTCCTACCAACCGATCGCTTCTTCTGGTCAAGTTTTGCCACAAACTTCTCTTCTCCCCAACACTGTTCAACACTTCGTCATTAGTTATGTGATCTACCCATGTAATCTTCAGCATTCTTCTGTAGCACCACATTTCAAAAGCTTCTATTCTCTTCTTGTCCAAACTATTTATCGTCCACGTTTCACTTCCATACATGGCTATACTCCATAAAAATACTTTCAGAAATGTCTTCCTGACACTTAAATCTATACTCGATGTTAACAAATTTCTCTTCTTCAGAAACTCTTTCCTTGCCATTGCCAGTCTACATTTTATATCCTCTCTACTTCGACCATCATCAGTTATTTTACTTCCTAAAGAGCAAAACTCCTTTACTACTTTAAGTATCTCATTTCCTAATTTAATTCCCTCAGCATCACCCGACTTAATTCGACTACATTCCATTATCCTCGATTTGCTTTTGTTGATGTTCATGTTATATCCTCCTTTCAAGGCACTGTCCATTCCATTCAACTGCTCTTCCAAGTCCTTTGCTGTCTCTGACAGAATTACAATGTCATCGGCGAACCTCAAAATCTTTATTTCTTCTCCATGGATTTTAATACCTACTCCGAATTTTTCTTTTGTTTCCTTGACCACTTGCTCAATATACAGATTGAATAACATCGGGGAGAGGCTACAACCCAGTCTCACTCCCTTCCAAACCACTGCTTCCCTTTCATGTCCCTCGATTCTTATAACTGCCATCTGGTTTCAGTACAAATTGTAAATAGCCTTTCGCTCCCTGTATTTTACCCCTGCCACCTTTAGAATTTGAAAGAGAGTATTCCAGTCAACATTGTCAAAAGCTTTCTCTAAGTCTACAAATGCTAGGAACATAGGTTTGCCTTTCCTTAATCTTTCTTCTAAGATAAGTCGTAAGGTCAGTATTGCCTCACGTGTTCCAGTGTTTCTATGGAATCCAAACTGATCTTCCCCGAGATCGGCTTCTACTAGTTTTTCCATTCGTCTGTAAAGTATTCGTGTTAGTATTTTGCAGCTGTGACTTATTAAACTGATAGTTCGGTAATTTTCACATCTGTCAACACCTGCTTTCTTTGGGATTGGAATTATTATGTTCTTCTTGAAGTCTGAGGGTATTTCACCTGTCTCACACATCTTGCTCACCAGATGGTAGAGTTTTTTCAGGACTGGCTCTTCCAAGGCTGTCAGTAGTTCTAATGGAATGTTGTCTACTCCTGGGGCCTTGTTTCGACTTAGGTCTCTCAGTGCTCTGTCAAACTCTTCACGCAATATCGTATCTCCCATTTCATCTTCATCTACATACTCTTCAATTTCCATAATATTGCCCTCAAGTATTTCGCCTGCGTACAGACCCTCTATATACTCCTTCCACCTTTCTGCCTTTCCTTCTTTGCTTAGAACTGGGTTTCCATCTGAGCTCTTGATATTCATACAAGTGGTTCTATTTTCTTCAAAGGTCTCTTTAATTTTCCTGTAGGCAGTATCTATCTTACCCCTAGTGAGATAAGCCTCTACATCCTTACATTTGTCCTGTAGCCATCCCTGCTTAGCCATTTTGCACTTCCTGTCGATCTCTTTTTTGAGACCTTTTGTATTCCTATTTGTCTCTGTCATTTACTGCATTTTTATATTTTCTCCTTTCATCAATTAAATTCAATATTTCTTCTGTTACCCAAGGATTTCTAGCAGCTATCGTCATTTTACCTACTTTATCTTCTGCTGCCTTCAATACTACATCCCTCAGAGCTACCCATTCTTCTTCTACTGTGTTTCTTTCCCCCATTCCTGTCAATTGTTCCCTTATGCTCTCCTTCAAACTCGGTACAACCTCTGGTTCTTTCAGCTTATCCAGATCCCATGTCCTTAAATTCCCACCTTTTTGCAGTTTCTTCAGGTCATAACCAATAGATTATGGCCAGTGTCCACATCTGCCCCTGGAAATGTACTACAATTGAAAACCTGATTCCTAAATCTATGTCTTACCATTAAATAATCTATCTGATACCTTTTAGTATCTCCAGGGTTCTTCCATGTATACAACCTTCTTTCATGGTTCTTAAACCAAGTGTTAGCTATGATTAAGTTGTGCTCTGTACAAAATTCTACGAGGCGGCTTCCTCTTTCATTTCTTAGCCCCAATCCATAATCAGCTACTACGTTTCCTTCTCTCCCTTTTCCTACACTCGTTTTCCAGTCGTCCTTGACTATTAAATTTTCGTCTCCCTTCACTACCTGAATAATTTCTTCTATTTCATCATACATTTCTTCAATTTCTTCGTCATCTGCAGAGCTAGTTGGCATATAAACTTGTACTACTGTAGTACGTGTGGGCTTCGTATCTATCTTGGCCACAGTAATGCGTTCACTATGCTGTTTGTAGTAGCTTACCCGCATTCCTATTTTCCTATTCATTATTAAACCTACTCCTGCATTACCCTTATTTGATTTTGTGTTTATAACCCTGTATTCACCTGACCAAAAGTCTTGTTCCTCCTGCCACCAAACTTCACTAATTCCCACTATATCTAACTTTAACCTATCCATTTCCCTTTTTAAATTTTCTAACCTACCTGCCCGATTGAGGGATCTGACATTACACGCTCCGACCCGTAGAACGCCAGTTTTCTTTCTCCTGATAACGACATCCTCCTGAGTAGTCCCCGCCCAGAGATCCGAATGGGGGCTATTTTACCTCCGGAATATTTTACCCAAGAGGACGCCATCATCATTTAATCATACAGTAAAGCTGCATGCTCTCGGGAAAGATTACGGCCGTAGTTTCCCCTTGCTTTCAGCCGTTCGCAGTACCAGGACGGCAAGGCCGTTTTGGTTATTGTTACAAGGCCAGATCAGTCAATCATCCAGACTGTTGCCCCTGCAACTACTGAAAAGGCTGCTGCCCCTCTTCAGGAACCACACGTTTGTCTGGCCTCTCAACAGATACCAATCCGTTGTGGTTGTACCTACGGTACGGCTATCAGTATCGTTGAGGCACACAAGCCACCACACCAACGGCAAGGTCCATGGTTCATGGAGGGGGGGGGGGGGGGGGGGCAGCCACGTTATGCGAGAGAATGTGAAAAGTGTCCATAAATAGTAAAAACGTGAGAAATCGAACCGTTTTCGTCATTTGCTATCCTATCGTCGGAATGCCAAATCGTCACATTCGAAGCTTTTCTCTCTCAAACGGTTACATATATCGTCTGCAAACCTATGTGGCGTGCTGCAGTATGCGGAGACACTAAAAGCACCACAGTAGAACTCGCAAGAAATTTCTAAGTTGATGTTATCGGTCAGTAAGAAGCAGTACAATCAAGTTTTAGTTATCGATTATTGACTTATTAGCCGTGTCCATAAGTAGTAAAAACCTGAGAAATAGCACTGTTCTCGTCATTTGCTATCGTATCGACGTAATGTCACATCGTCCCATTGGCCGCTTTTCTCTCTCAAACGGTAACTTCTATCGTCTGCAAACTTATGTCGCGGAGACACTAAAAGCACAACAGTAGAACACAGAAGAAGCTTCTAAGTTGGTGTAATAGCCAATAAGAAGCAGTGAAATTCAAGTTTTAATTATCGATTGTTTACTTTTAGCCGGCTTTGGTGCATTGGACATGAGCCAGGACCTTAAGATTTTGCATGAAGGGAGGTCTAGCAGCCGCGTTGCACGGGAGAATGTGAAAAGTGTTCATATGTGGTAAAAACCTGAGAAATCGCACCGTTTTCGTCATTTGCTATCGTATCGACGTAATGCCAGATAGTCACATTGGCCGCTTTTCTCTCTCAAACGCTTGCATATATCGCCTGAAAACCTATGTGACGTGCTGTGGTGTGTGGAGACACTAATAACACCATAGTAGAACACAGAAGAAGCTTCTAAGATGATGCAATCGGCCAGTAAGAAGCAGTACAATTTAAGTTTTAGTTAACGATTATTGACTTATTAGCCGGGTATTGTGTCTTGGACATGACCGAGGACCATAAAATTTAGCATATAACAACCGCTGGCAGCCACGTTGCACGAGAGAAAGTGTCCATAAATAGTAAAAGTCTGAGAAATGGCACCGTTTTCGTAATTTGCTATCGTATTGACGGAATGCCAGATCGTCACATTGGAAGTTTTTCTGTCTCAAACGGTTACATTTATCGCCTGCAAACTTAAGTGGCGTGCTGCGGTATGCGGAGACGCTAAAAGAATAACAGTAGAACACACAAAAAGCTTCTAAGTTGATGTTATCAAACAGTAAGAAGCAGTACAAATCAAGTTTTATTCATCAATTATTGATTTATTAGCCGGCTTTGGTGTCTTGGACATGATCGAGGACCATAAAATTTTGCATGTAACAACGGCTGGCAGCCACGTTACAAGAGAGAATGTGAAAAGAGTCCATAAATAGTAAAAGTCTGAGGAATCACACCGTTTTCGTCATGTGCAATCGTATT
This sequence comes from Schistocerca gregaria, assembly GCF_023897955.1. Lineage (NCBI taxonomy): Eukaryota > Metazoa > Arthropoda > Insecta > Orthoptera > Acrididae > Schistocerca > Schistocerca gregaria. Next base: position 2,982,034 of record NW_026061803.1, on the reverse strand, counting down.
GACGGAATGCCAGATCGTCGCATTGGAAGTTTTTCTCTCTCAAACGGTTACATATATCGACTACAAACCTATGTGGCGTGCTGCGGTATGCGGAGGCGCTAAAAGCATAACAGTTGAACACACAAAAAGCTTCTAAGTTGATGTTATCAAACAGTAAGAAGCAGTACAATTCAAGTTTTAGTTATCGATTATTGACTTATTAGCTGGCTTTGGTGACGTGGACATGACCAACGACCCTAAGATTTTGCATGAAACAACGACTGGCAGCCACGTTAAACGAGAGAATGTGAAAAGTGTCCAAATGTTGTAAAAACCTGAGAATTCGCACCGTTTTCGTCATTTGCTATCGTATCGACGTAATGCCAGTTCGTCACTTTGGCCGCGTTTCTCACTAGAACGGTTACATTTAACTTCTGCAAACTTATATCGCGTTCCGCGATATGCGGAGACACTAAACGCTCCACAGTAGAACACAGAAGAAGCTTCTAAGTTGATGTAATCGGCCAGTAAGAAGCAGTACAATTCATGTGCTAGTAATTGATTATTGACTTATTAGCCGGCTTTGGTGCCTTGGACATGACCGACGATCTTTCGATTTTGCTGGAAACAACGACTGGGAGAAACTTTACAGGAGAGAATGAAAAAAATATCCACATGTAGTGAAAACCTGAGAAATCGCACCGTTTTCGTCGTGTGGTATCGAATCGACTTATACCCGGGCCGTTGAAACATTGCACTTGACGTTTGCGTATGAAGTTGGCAGCGTAACAGAGTAACAAGTGAACAACGATAGGCACTAGGCGTTCAGCGTGGGGCGCCAGCCAATCACAGCGCAGTGAGCACTGCTGTTACTCACGTGCTGTGACGTTAAAGTTACCGCGTTGCCGGCTTTGTTTAGTGAATGTGTATACAACGTGAGTTGTGTGTTGTTTACCGCGTATTTTCGTTGTACTGTGTGCTATATCGTTGTGACTTTTGTTACGTTGTGAGTTTACGTACTTGGAAAATGCCACCGAAAAGACTTCGTTCACCTAGTGACAATCCTTTGCGTCGAGGGGTGCCGCTAAACAGCCAGGCACTGGAGTTGCTACGCAGAACTCGTGAGTTTTACGAGCAGGAGAAAAACTACGTAAGCATTCATGGACAGCCATCAATTCCTGCCGACAAAGTGGTGGAACGTACGTCGAAAACTCTTGGTATTAGTGCAAGAACGGTAGTAAGTAAGGGAGTATTACTACAAAACTTTGAAGATACTGAAGTGAGCCGTAACGATTCCGAGCTGTCTGCATCAAATAATACATTTTTATCAACCCTGGGAAAGAAGAAAAAGCGGCGTAGTCCTATCACAGATTTAGATTCTTTCCAGACTGATGCAGTTCGTAGGCATGTTTATGCTTACTACAGCAGAAAAGAGTATCCGACTGTAGCTAAGTTATTAATCTCTTTAAAAGAAAGTGAACTCTTCAGGGGTGGTAAAACAGACTAAAATTTGTGCTAAAAAATATGGGTTTCCGTTACAAAACGCTAGACGGACGCAAAGTACTGTTAGAGAGGGCACATATTGTTACCGCTCGTAGCATTTTCTTGCACAAAATTGTGGGCAGAGACATTCATTCCATAATTTGGCTAGACGAAACGTGGGTTAATGCCGGGGAAGCTGTCAGTAAATGTTGGAGGGATAACACACCCAGCAGTACCGGCCATCAGCCGACGGGAAGAGGAGCTAGATTAATTGTGGTCCATGCAGGCTCCTCCAGTTGTTTTGTCCCTGACGCACTTTCAGTTTTTAGATCAAAAAAGACTGGTGATTACCATGAAGATATGGATCACGCACGATTTGTTGAGTAGTTCAGGAACCTTTTAAAACAATTTCTTGTCCCTACAACAATTGTAATGGACAATGCTCCATATCATTCGGTGATACAGAACAAAGCCCCAACTACAAATGATCGGAAAGAAATTATGGTGCAGTGGTTACAGGCTCGAAATATTGCAGCGGATATGGGTATGACAAAGGTTCTGTTATATTCTCTTGTTAAAGAAAATAAGCCTACGACACCTACATACGTAGTAGACGAAATTGCCAAGGAGCAGGGTCATACTGTAATAAGGCTGCCACCATATCACTGCCATTTCAACCCTATTGAGTTAGTATGGAGTGACGTAAAAATGTATGTAAGGAACAACAACAAGTCCTTTACAATAGCAGAGGTGGAAAAGCTGTTGCGTGAAGCTATTGTGACTGTGGATGCAGCCTCACGGAGAAAAAAAGTAGAGCACGTCGAGAAGCTTATACGAGCAGCACAGACAATAGAAGGCATTATCAGCGGCCTGAACAATTAATGATTTGTCTTGCCGATGACGACGATGAAGACGGTTTTAGCGATGAATCGGACAACAGTGACGATGGCGAGCTGGATGGAATTGCGCCATTATCGCTGTAAATTGGTGAGTGAAAAAATTCTAATATTGGTTATTTATTGCAATCTCGGTTATTATTTATTTTGTAAACTACGTACATTATTGATTTTAAAGTACCAGTCGTCAGATGCTTGTTTTTTGTATTTCTATGCTCCGTTATCGAAAGGGTGCGCATTGTTATGCTTTTACATGCATTATTATACGGTTGTTTACTTCCTGTCATTGTAGTACAACTAAAAACGAGTTTTTATATACATTGCAATTGCTCAATCGCTTGCATTTACGAGACGGGACGGAAAACTGTATCGTCTGCTGTGTGTATAGAGGCTGCTGTTGCAACATCGCTATTACAGTATAGCCAACCTAACTAGACAAAAAGCGAACTGTCAAGTGCATTGTTTCTCCGGCGGGAGAATAATGCCAGATCGTCAGTTGGGCCGCTTTTCTCTCTCAAACGGTTACATTTATCGACTGCAAACTTATGTCGCGTGCTATGGTATTCGGAGACACTAAAAGACCACAATAGAAGACAGAAGAAGCTTCCAAGTTGATGTAATCAGCCAGTAAGAAGCAGTACATTTGAAGTTTTAGTTATCGGTTATTGGCTTATTAGCCGGATTTAGTGACTTGGACATGCCCGACGACCTTAAGATTTTGCATGAAACAGCGACTGGCAGCCACGTTACACGAGGGAATATGAAAAGTGTCCATATGCAGTAAAAACCAGAGAAATCGCACCGTTTTCGTCATTTGCTATCGTATCGACTTAATGCCAGATCGTCTCTTTGGCCGCTTTCCTCTTTCAAACGGTTACATTTATCGTCTGCAAATTTGTGTGGCGTGCTGCGGTATGTGGAGACACTAAAACACCACAGTAGAGCACAGAAACTTCTAAGTCGATGTAATCGGCGAGTAAAAAGCAGTACAGTTTAAGTTTTAGTTATCGATTATTGACTTATTAGCCGGCTTTGGCGCCTTGATCATGAGCTAGGACCTTGCGATTTTGCATGAAACGACATCTGGACGCCACGTTGCACGGGAGAATGTGAAAAGTGTTCATATGTAATAGAAACTTGAGAAATCCGCCCCTTTTCGTCATATGCTATCGAATTTACTTAATGCCAGATCGTCACATCGGTCGCTTTTTACTCACTGAAACGTTTACATTTATCGTCTGCAAAGTTATGTCGCGTGCTGCGGTATGCGGAGACACTAAAAGCACTATAGTAGAACACAGAAGAAGCTTCAAAGAAGATGTAATCGGCCAGTAACAAGCAGTACAATTCATTTTTATTTATCGGTTATTGACTTATTTCGCTGCTTTAGTGCCTTGGACATGAGCTTGGACCTTGCGATTTTGCATGAAACGACGTCTGGACGCCACGTTGCACGGGATAATGTGAAAAGTGTTCATATATGGTAAAACTTGAGATATCCACCCTGTTTCACGTTTTGCTTTCGAATCGACGTAATGCCATATCGTCACATTGTCCCCTATTCTCTCTGAAACGTTTACATTTATCGTCTGAAAACTTATTTCGCTTGCTGCGGTGTGGGGTGACACTACAAGCAACAAAATAGGAGCTTCTTAGTTGATGCAATCGGCCAGTAAGAAGTAGTATAAGTGAGATTTTTGTTACTGATTGATGAATTATTGGCCGGCTTTTATTGCCTAGCATGTGACCGAGGACCCTACGCTTTAGCATGAGCCGAGGTCAGGCAGCCACGTTACACGCAAAAATGCGAAAACTTTTAATATGTATTTAAAAACTGTAGAAGAGCACCTGTTTGCGTCACTTGCCTTATCACGTATTGCTAGATAGTCACATAGGTATCTTTTCTCTTGGAAACGTTTACATTTATGGTCTGGAAACCTATGTCACGTACTGAGGTATCCAGTAGTAACACAAGGAACAAAATAGAAGCTTCTAAGTTGTTGCAATTGACTAGTAAGAAGTAGTACAAGACAAGTTTCGGTTACGGAATGTCAATTATTGGCCAGTTTTGGTGTCTTGCAGTAGATTGAGGACCTGGGAACTTATCTGTCTACTTACGCTCCCCCCTCCCCTCCCGTCCGGAAGATTTCTGTCTACCTATCGCTCTTCCGCTACCGCTACTCTCGTATTAGGTCTGCCTACCTACCACCCCTTGGAAGATCTCTCTCTACCTACCCCACCCATTGGAAGACATTTGTCAACCTACTCCCCTCCATGGAATATGTCACTCTACCTTCCTCCCATCAGAAGATGTCTGTCGACCTCCCCCTTTCCAGAGATGTCTCATTACCCACCCACGCAATCGGAAGATGTTTGTCTTCCTACCCCCTTGGAAGATGTCTGTCTACCTACCCCATGCCAGGATGTGTCTATCCCCCCCTCCTTGGAAGATGTCTGTCTACCCCCTCTTGGAACATGTCTTCCTACTCCCCCTCGGAAGATGTCTGTCTGCCAACCCTCCCCACAGAAGATGTCTGTCGACCTTATCCCTCACTCGGAAGATGTCTTTCTACCATACACACTGCTTTGGAAGATGTGTGTCTATCTACGCCCTCCCCCCTCCCGTCTTGGAGGATTTCACTCTACCTACCACCCCTAGGAAGAAGGCTATCTAACCAACTGTCGGAAGATGTCTCCCCCCTCTCGGAATATGTCTATCTACCATCCTCTCAGAAAGTATCTAACCCCCTCGGAAGATGTCTACCACCACTCGGAAGATGTCTACCTACCCTCGGAAAATGTCTGTCTATCTACCCCCTTCAGAGGATATCTGTCTACCTACCTCCCATCTGAAGATGTCTGTCTACCTACCCGCACCCTTGGAAGATGTCTGTCTACCTACCCCACTTGGAAGATATCTGTCTACATACTCACTCTCTATGAAGATGTATGTCTCCCTACCCACCCCTCGGAACAGGTCTGTCTACCTACCCCTCCCCCCCCCCCCTGGGAAGATGTCTGTCTACCTACCCTATACTTTGAAGATGTCTGTCTGCCTACCTCCCCTCGTAAGGTTCTGACTACCTTTTTGTTTAGCCCATCCAGTACTTCACAGAGAAAAGAGAATATACCATTTTCAGTTGCCAAACGACTTCTATAACCGAACTGTGCATTTGATACAAATCGTGTGATATAAAATGATCAACTAACCTTACATGCACAGCCTTTTCGGTAACTTTTGCAAACACTGATGGCATAGAAATAGGTCTAAAATTTTCTACATTATTCCTTTCTCCCTTTTCATAAAGCGGCTTTACAGCTGAGTACTTTAATCGCTCAGGAAACTGACCGTTCCTAAAGAAAAATTACAAATTTGGCTAAATACAGGACTAACATGTGCAGCACAGTACTTTAATATTATGAAAGACACTCCATCATAACCATGAGAGTCCTTAGTATTCAGTGATTTAATTATTGACTCAATCTCCCCCTTGTCTGTATCACAGAGGAGTATTTCAGACATCAATCTCAGAAAGGTATTTGCTAAGAAATTTGTATGATTTCCTGTTGAAACTAAATTTTTATTTAGCTCGCCAGCAATGCTCAGAAAGTGATTGTTAAATACCGTACATATATCTGATTTATCACTAACGAAAATATTATTACTTAGAACTAACTTTATATCATCGACCTTGTGCTGATGACCAGTCACTCCCTTCACAACTAACCAAATGTCTTTAATTTTATCCTGTGAATAAGCTATTCTATTTGCATATCACATACTTTTTGCCTTGCTAATAACATTTTTAGGCACCTTATAATCCTGTTTGTAAGGGGCTATGGTAGCTCGATTGTGACTACTTCTAACATTTTGATGTAATTCCCGCTATGTTCTACATGATATCCTTATCCCACTAGTCAGCCAACCGGGCTGTCCATGACTGCTAGTACCCCATTTAGAATGTTCTAATGGAAAACAACTCTCAAAGAGCATGAGAAATGTGTTATGGAAAGCATTGCATTTATCCTCTGTATTATTGGCACTATAAACATCTTGCCACTCTTGTTCCTTGACAAGTTTTAAAAAACTCTCTATTGCTGTTGGATTGACTTTCCTATGTTCTATGTAACTAAATATGACATTGGCTGGAGTAAAAAAACCTTTTAGTGTTAAAATTTGTGCATTATGGTCTGAAAGGCCATTCACTCTTTTACTAACAGAATGCCCATCTAGTAATGAAGAACGAATAAAAATATGGTCTATGACTGTGCTACTGTTCCCCTGCACCCTAGTTGGAAAAAAACACAGTTTGCATCAGATCATATGAATTTAGGAGATCTTCCAAAATCATTTTTCTTGGGACCGAGCGAGGTGGCGCAGTGGTTAAGACACTGGACTCACATCCGGGAGGACGACGGTTCAGTCCCGCGTTCAGCCATCCTGATTTAGGTTTTCTGTGATTTCCCTAAATCACTTCAGGCAAATGCCGGGTTAGTTCCTCTCAAAGGGCATGGCCGACTTCCTTCCCCATCCTTCCCTAACCCGACGAGACCAATGACCTCGATGTCTGGTCTCCTTCCCCAAACAACCCAACCCCCCTCTTTCTTGCACAATCATATACAAAATTAATATTGAAGTCCCCACATATAACTACTTTCTGGTACTTCCTACAAAAGTGAATCAAGAACCCTCTCTAGCTTAAGCAAAAATTCTCTGAAGTTGGAGTTAGAGGCCCTATAAACAACAGCAATTAGAAGTTTAATTTCACTAAATTCAACAAATGCTGCACAACTTTCAAATACCTGTTCAGTGCAGTGTCGCAACAAGTCTATGGACTCAAATAACATACTGTTTTTTTATGTACAGAGACACTTCCGCACCCCGCAAGGAACTCCTTGAGAAACAGCCAGCTAATCTGTAGCCTGGTAAAGCAAGCCTATAAATTATCAATTTATTGAAGTGGTGCTCTGATGTACCAATAATTTCAGCATTAACATCTATTAGCAGTTCACTAACTTTATCTCTAATAAATCTTATATTTTGATGAAATATGCTAATTCCTTCTTTACTTGGAAACATTACATCCTCTGGAGGAGAGCCCTTAAAGGCACTTCCTTTAAGCAGGTATACCTATCAGCTGACTTCAGTATTAAGAAGGTGCAGCTCTAACAGGAACTACTACAGGAACTTTTCCATGAGTGACACCACTACCGCCACCACCACCCACTACACTGTCACCTATAAGCTTAGGTAGCCTCCCCTTCGCATACCTATTGAGGTGCAGGCCATGCCTAGTGAAACCCAATTTACTGATAGACCCAACTGGTACCACTGAGATGTGATCCATGCCCTCTGTCATCAGTGCACTCTCCAGCCCCACATTAACGCGCCTAACAGCCGCATTAAGGTGTGGCCGATCATGATGCTGAAACAGTTTCACGAAAAGCACATTAGTGCCACCAGTTTGAGTAGCTATCTTAACCAAGTGACCACTGACATCATACCCCATGTCCCTATTGCGACTGCTCCCAGCTCCATCCACTATCACTACCTTATCCTCCTTTGTAAAATTCTTACATAACTCCCCTACGCTTTCAGCCACCTGAGCCAACCCTGCACTAGGCTTCACAATGCTTGTGACCTGGTACTGACTCCACAAAACTTCCTGCAAATGCTGGCCCACACCTCTACCGTGGGAACTACCTAGCAGCAGAACCTAGGCCTCCTAATTGCTGAGGACTGCTGCAAGTTACCTACATATACAGCTTCACGAGGCTCCTCTCCGCTCAACTCTGACAGTTTGTCGTATCTATTGCATGTATGCAAAGTAAAACTGTCTGACTACCTCCTTTTCCTAGCTATCTTCCTGCCAACTGCCAGTTCCCATTCCCTAGCACCCTTCACCCTCCTCAACTTATCTAGTTCCTTCTTTGCGCATTGTAACTGCACCTGAAGGGCACAGATCTTACACTCCTGCTCCTCTATTAACTTGTTTCTACTACAGATTCTACATTCCCAGGACAGGATCACCCTAAAATTACCACTGGCTTCCCCAATGCATTTCCCGCAATGAAAACACTTTGAACAAATCCCACAGTGTAATCCACTACTCACAAACCTACGACAGAACCCACACTTCTCACTCATGATAAAATTTTACAGTTACTAAAATAAACTGTACGTCTACGTCAGCAAAGTTCAGTTACAAAAGCAGCACTGTTTAAGAACTAACAACTATGGTCTCGAAATTCTCTAACTACTAAGAAAGCAGCTACTTGTATTAATACTACTACAACACAGCCGATACCAATACCAGCAAAACTTCACAAAATTATTGGCTAAAACCAAAAAATTAAAACTAAACGCCAGTTCAAAACTAAAGCACGAAATTTACTGAAAACTCTATAAAACACAGCGAGCGAACGATTACAAAAGTTTATTAAGTCATTATTTCACCACAAACGGCAAGCAACACCACTGTAATCCATTCAATTTAACAACTGTATTACAGAGCACAAACAAGTTCGTCAGTACTTAGCTTATAACCGCTACAGATGCAGTGCACGCCGCAAAATGTAAACACACTGATGAGGCGCGAGGCTTAGACGAACCACGAAAGCACACTCACAAATAATAGACCACTCGAGTCAATGCAACAGGAAGAAAGACGGAGGTAAATGAATATCCACTAATAAGTTGCTTTTACGGCTAAAATAATAACACAAACAAACTATAAAATACGTAAATGAAGCCTAAAAGTTATAAAACATTAACAAGCTATTTCAACAGCAGTGCAGCTCACTTGACGTCACACCCATGACCATCTGCCCCCCCCCCCCCCCCCCCTGAGATGGTGCCTATCTACCCCACACTCGAAATATGCCTATCTATCCCCCTCAGAAGATATCTGCCTAGCTACCCCCCCCCCCCCCCCTCGGAAGATATCTGTCTACCTACCCCTCCTCGGAAGATCTATGTCAACCTGCACCTACCTCCCCACCCCCTCAGATGATGTCTGTGTACCTACCCACACCCTTGGAAGATGTCTGTCTACCTAACCCCCCCCCCCCCTCAGAATATGTATGACTACCTACCACTCCCCTCGGAATATGTATGTCTACCTACCCCACCCCTCGGAAGATATCTACCTACACCTCCCACATCGGAAGATGTCATTCTACCTCTCCCTCATTGAAAACTGTCTGTCTCTCATCGCCCCACCACCTAATATGTCATTCTACCTACTTGCCTCCTTAGAAAATATCAGTCTACATAACCCCCCCACAGGCGATGTCTGTCTACCTGCCCCGTGAAAGACGTCTATCTACTTAACCCCCTCGGCAGATGTCTGCCTACCTCAACCCCCTAAGGAAGATGTTTGTCCACCTACCTCACCCTCTGAAGATGTCTATCTACATCCCTCAGAAAAACTTTCTCCCCACCTCGTAAGATGTCTATCACTCTGGAAGATGTCTCTCAACCCTCCCACCCCCCCCACTCGCTACGCAGATGTCTATCTACCTACCTGCCCTCTCGGAATATGTCTGTCTACCTATCCCAACCCCCATCCAGCCCCCCGCTCAGAAGTTGTTTACCCCTATCATGGAAGATGTCTAGAGACCCCCAAACTTCAGAAGGTATCTTCCAGACCTCATCACCATTCGAAGATGTCTACCCCCTTGGAGGATGTCTACTCCCCCTGGAAAATGTCTGTCTACCCATGTTGGATGATGTCTGTCTATCTACTCAGCCCCCCTGGAAAGATGTCTGTTAAACTACCACCCCTTGGAATATGTTTATCTATTATTACCAGCACAAAAGATGTCCATCAACCTACAATCGCCCTCTGAAGATGTCTGTCTACCTGTAGCTCCCGCTTGGAAGATGTCTGTCTACCTACAACAGCCCTCAGAAGATGTCGGTCTACCTATCCCCACATCAGAAAATGTCTGTTTCATCTCCCCACCCTTGAAATATGTCTGTCTACCTACACTCCCCGTCGGAAATGTCTGTCTACCTAAGCTCCCTCAAAACATATCCGATTAGCTATCCACCCCAAAAGATGTCTGTCTACCTACCCAACCGCCGGAAGATGTCTGTTTACCTACCCCTCCCCCTCGGAAAATGTCGGTCTCTCATCCCCCCACCAGAGGATATGTCTGTCTACTTACCTGCCCTCCCTCGGAAAGATCTCTGTCTACCTAAACCCACCCCTCAGAAGATGTGTGACTACCTACCCCTCCCCTTGGAAGATGTATGTTTTCCTACCCTCCCTTCAGAATATTTCTGCCTACCTATCCTCTATCACAAAGGATGTCTGTCCACCTACAATTCCTTTCAGAATGTGTCTGTCTACATACCCACCCACACTCGGAAGAAGTTTGTCTACCTGCCCACCCCCTCAGGAAATGTCGGTCTACCAACCCCCTTAGAAGATGTCTGTCTACTTGTACCCCTCTGATGACGACTGTCTACCTAACCGCCCTCTGAAGAAGCCTGTCTACCTAACCCCCTTGGAAGATGTCTGTCCTCCTACAACCCTTCAGAATATGTCTGCCTACCTACCCCTGTCTTGTGAGATATCTGTCTACAAACCCCCCCCCCCCCACATGATCTGTCTACCTACCCCCCTCCCCCGTCATAAGATGAATGTCTACCTATACCCCTCAGAAGATGTATGCTTATCTACCCCCCTTCAAATGATTCGATTTTATCCCTCCTGTGGGAGATGTCTGTCTCCCTACCCCTACCTCTGAGGATATCTGTCTACCTACCCCCCCTTTCGGAAGATGTCAAACTTCCACTCCTCTATGAAGATATCTACTCCAACATCAGAGAATGTCTACACCCCTCTTGGTCTGTCTACCAAAACGCATACTTTGAAAGATGTCTCCCTCCCCTTGAAAGATGTCTGTCTAACAAGGACACCACTCAGAAGATGTCTGTCTACTGAACTCACCCTCAGAATATGTCTCCTCCTTACTTACCCCCCCCCCCCCCCACCTTGGAATATGTCTGTCTACCTACCCAATTCCCCATAAGAAGATGACTGTCTACCTTATTCCCCTCAGAAGGTGTATGTCTACATACCACCCCTCGGAACATGTGTGCCTACCTAAAACCCCCGGAAGAGGTCCATCTTCTCCCATCTTGGAAGATATTTATTTACAGCCCTCTTGGAAGATATCTACCCCTGTCTTGGAGGATGACTACCTCCCTCTCAGAGGATGTCTACCCCTCTCTGAAGATATCTGTCTACATACCCTCCTCTCGAAAGGTATCTCTCCTCCGTCACATGATGTAAGTCTATCAACCTTCAAATGGAAAATGTCTGTCCTCCTAATCCCCCTCGGAAGATGTCTGTGTACCTACCCACCCATGATGTCTGTCTACCTCCCCCTTAGGTATATGTCCGTATACCTACACTCGTTTGGAAGATGTCTGTATACCAAACACCCCTCCGAAGATGACTATCTACCTACCCTGCTTCAGAAGGTGTCAGTCTACCTAACCCCTCCTTGGAAGATGCCTGTCTACAAAACTGCACTGGGAAGATGTCTGCCTACCTAACCCTTTCCACAATTGATGTCTATTTACCAACCGCTCTGCCTCGGAAGATGTCTGCCTTCCTACAAATCTCACAACAGAAGAGGTCTATCTACCTACTTACACCCCTTGGAAGATGTCTCTCTACATAGCCCCAGTCATAAAATATTGTCTACCAACCCATACCTCGGAATATGTCTGTCTATCTACCCCCAGAAGATGATTGTCTGATTACCCCCTCATCTGAAGATGTCTGCCTACCTAGCCCCCACTTGGAAAATGTATGTCTATGTACACCCCTCGGAAAATGTCTGTCTACCTACGCCCCCTCAGAAGATGTCTGCCTACCTACGTGAACTTTTGTATGATGTCTATCTACAATGCCTGCACTTCGAAGATGTTTGGCTACCTACCGCACCCATTGGAATATGTCAGTCTACGTACCCACCACCCATCGGAAGATGTCTGTCCACCTACACATCCCCCTCGGAAGATGTCTGTCTACCTACACCCATCAGAAGATGTTGTCTACTTACCACCATCGGAATATGTCTCTCTACCTATCCCCTCTTGGCAAATGTCATTCTACACCAACCCTCTGAAGAGGTCAGTTTACCTACAACCCCCCAGAAGAAGTCTGTCTACCTACCCCCCCTCTCGAAAAATGTCTATAGTCACCCTACCTCGGACAATGTCTCTCTACCTATGCCCCATCATGGAAGATGTCTGTCTACCCACCCACCCATCAGAAGAAGGCTGTCTACTACCATCCCCCTCACAGAAGATGTCTGCCAACCAACCCCCTATTGGAAGATGTCTGTCTACCTACCCCACCCCACCTCTGAAGATGTCTGTCTACCAACCCTCCACTTGGAAGATGTCTGTCCTCCTACAACCCCTCAGAAGATGTCAGTCTACCTAACCCCCTCTCAGACGTTATCTGCCTAAATACCCCTCCTCAGATGGTTTCTGTCTACCTACACCCACAACCCCTCATAATATGAATGTCTACCTAAACCCCTCAGAATCTGTATATTTACCTACCCAACGTCGAATGATTTGTGTCTATCTTATCCCTATCTCGGAAGATGTCTGTCTCCCTACCCACCCCCTCTGAGGGTGTCTGTATACCTACCCCCTTCTCAAAAGTTGTCTCTCTACATTCACAACACATTTGAAGATGTCTATCTATGTACCTCCTCTCGAAAGATATCTATCTATTGCCACAATGGAAGAAAAGTATCTCTCCCCTCTCGGAAGATGTCAGTCTACCACTCCTCTCAGAAGTTATACACTCCCCATCTGAGAATGTCTACACCCCTCTCGGAGGATGTCTGTCTACCAAACTACATCCTTTAGAAGCTGTTTCCCACCCCTTGGAAGATATCTGTCTTCCAACACCCCCCATCCCCCCCATGGAAGATGTCTGTCTACCAAACCCAGCCTCAGAAGATGTCTCCATACCTACCACCACTCAGAAGATGTCTGTCTACCTACCCATCCCCATCAGAAGATGACTGTCTACGTTATCCCCTTCAGAAGATGTCTGTCTACATACCCTCCCTCAGAAGATGTCTGCCTACCTAAGACCAGTGGATAATGGACAACTACCTCCCTCTCGGAGGATGACTACCTCCTCTCTGAAGATATCTGTCTATGTACCCTCCCCTCGAAAGATGTCTCTTCCCCCTCAGATGATGTATGTCTACCAACCCCCACATGGAAAGTGTCTGTCCTTCTAACCCCTTCGGATGATGTCTGTGTACCTACCCACCTGGAAGATGGCCGTCTACCTACCCCCAATCGGGACATGTCTGTCTACCTTCCCCCCTAGGCATATGTCTGTATACCTACAGCCGGCCGTGGTGGTCTCGCGGTTCTAGGCGCACAGTCCGAAACCGTGCAACTGCTATGGTCGCAGGTTCGAATCCTGCCTCGGGCATAGATGTGTGTGATGTCCTTAGTTTAGTTAGGTTTAAGTAGTTCTAAGTTCTAGGGGACTGATGACCACAGCAGTTGAGTCCCATAGTGCTCAGAGCCATTTGAACCATTTTTTTTATACCTACGCCCTTTCGGAAAATGTCTGTCTACCTACCCCATCACCTCAGAAGATGTAATTCTACTTACCACATCTCGGAAAGTGTCAGTCTACTTATGCCCCACCCTCAGAAACTGTCTGTCTACCTTGCCCCTTTGGAATATGTCAGTTTACCAACCCCACTCAAAAGATGTCTGCTTACCTACTCTCCCATCCAAAGATGTCTGTCTACCTACCACCTCTCGGAGGATTTTGTCTCCCCCCTCTCTGAGATGTCTTCCTACATCCCCTTGGAAGATGCCTATCTAAACCCCTAGGAAGATATCCCTCCCTCTAAAAATGCCTACCTAACCCCTTCCACATCGGAAGATGCCAATCTCGCCCCTTAGGTTGATGCCTACCCACACCCACCTCATAAGATTATCTATCCATTCCCTCCAAAGATGCCAATCTCCCTCCTCGGAAGAGGTCTATCTACACCCCTCAGAAGATGTGTATCTACCACTAATCTTGGAAAATGTCTATCTACCCCCCTTAGAAGCTGTCTCCCTACCCCCCATGGAAGATGTCTACCCCCTTCTGAAGATGTCTATCTACCCAGCCCAGGCGGAAAATATCTATGTATCCCTCCACTCGGATGGTGAAAATCAACCAACAGCTTGGAAGATGTGTATCTACCCCACCCTCAGATGATATCTACACCCTCTGGAAGATACCTATCCCCACCTCAGAAGATGTATATCCCCCAGGAGGATGTATATAACCCACCTCATGAAAGATGCCTGTCTACCAACCCCCTCCTCTCGGAATATGTCTGTCTACCTACCCCACCCCTGTAAGATTTCCATCTAGCCCCTCCCCTCAGAGGACGTTTATCCTACACTCAAAAGATTTCTACAGCCTTCCTTCATTTGGAATGTGTCTACCGCCTATTCTGAAGATGTCTGTCTACCTCCAAATTCTAGGAACATGTGTGTATGTCTGTCTTCCTCACAAACTCGGGAAAAGGCTATCTATCCCCCCTATGGAAGAAATCTATCTAACCCTCTCTCGGAAGATGTATACCTACCCTCCTCACCGAAGATATCTACACCCCATCTTCGAGGAGCTCTATCACCCCTTCACGGAAGATGCCTGTTTATCTACCAGAACCCATCGGAAGATGTAAGTGTACATACCATCACTCCCCACAGAACATGTCTGTCTACTTACCGACCATTCTTGGAAGATGTCTGTCTACCCCCCTCCCCCTTTGAAGATGCCTGACTACTCACCTCCCCCCATGGAAGAATACTATCTCCCCCCCTCCCAGAAGATGTCAATCTACCTCTCGAAAATATCTACCTCCACCCCCAGAAAAATGTCAACCCTCTCTCTCGAAGGATATCTGTTTACCTATCCGGCCCGAATCGAAAAATGTCTCCCCCTTGGAAAATGTCTGTCTACCAAGCTCCCTCCTGGAAGACGTCTGTCTAAGAAACAACCACTCAGAAGATGTCTGTCTATCTACCCCTCCTTGGAATTGTTTGTCTACCATTATCACCACAGAAGATGTCTACTCCCTCCCCCCTTGGAAGATGTCTGTCTACCTACCACCCCCTCAGAAGATGTCTGACCACATACCCTGCTTCGGAATATGTCCGTCTACTTACCCCTCGCAGAAGATGTGTGTCTTCCTACCTCCCAACAGAAGATGTAGGTAAACAGATATCTTTCGAGAGGGAGTAGGTAGACAGACATCTTGCAAGGGAGTGATATGTAGACAGAAATTACCAAGGGGTGGGGAAAATTTAGACAGAATTCTTCCAGGGGGGGGGGGGGGGGGCGTGGGTATACATACATTTTCTGAGTGTATGTATTTAGACAATCTTCTGAGGGAGTAGGCAGTAAGGCACCTTCCGAGGGGGGTAGGTAGACAGACATCTCCCATTGGTGGGTTGGTAGACAGCCAACTTCCGAGGAGCGTACTTAGACAGACATCTTCTAGAGGGGTAAGTAGACCAACATCTTCCAAGAGGGGGGGGTAGGTAGACAGACATCCTCAGAGGATAGGGGGGGGGTAGGTAGATAGACATTATCTGTGGAGGTGTGGATAAACAGACATCTTCTGAGGGGTAGGTAGACAGACATTTTCTGAGTTGTGTTATAGGTAGACAGATATCTTCCAAAGGGGGGTAGGTAGACAGAGACTTCCTTGGTGGTAGTTTGAGAGACATCTCCTGATGGGGGGTTGGTAAACAGACTTCTTCTGAAGAGGGGTAGGTACACAGACATCTACTGTTGGTGCAGGACAGATAGACACAATTCTTCTGAGGCTGGGGATAATAGAAATCTTCCGAAGGAGGGCACATGGACAGATATTTTCCAAGTTGGGCAGGCTGACAGACATCTTCCGGGGGGTAGAAAGACATAGATATTCCAAGGGTGGTAGGTAGACAGACATCATATGTGCGGTGGAAGGTTGATAGACATCATCTTAGTTTGGGTATGCAGACAGGCATCTTCCAAGGGGAGGGGGTATATAGGAAGATACCTTCTGAAGGGGATGATAGACATCTTATGGGAGTAGGTAAACAGACATCATTTGTGTGGATTTGATAGACATATATATTGGGAGGGGGTAGTTAGACATCTTCCGAGTGGTGGAAAATAGACAACTTCCAAGGGGGAAGTAGGCATCTTCCTAAGTGAGGGGGCAGGTTGCCTGACATCTTCCATGGGGTAGGTAGCCAATCATCTTCCAAGGATGGGTTGAGTGGACAGATATATTCGATGGGGGGGAGGGTGGTAGGTAGAGAGAGACCTTCCTGGGGCGTAGTTTGACAGACTTCTCCTGATGGAGGGTTGGTAAACATACTTCTTCCGAGGGGGGCTGGAAATAGACATTTTCCGAGGGGGCGGGACAGATAGACACACATCTACTGAGCTTGGTGATGTTAGACATTTTCCGAAGGGGGCATGTTGACAGACATTTTCCGAGTTGGGCAGATAGACATATATTCTTTGAGGGGGTAGACAGACATACATCTTCCAAGGGTGATAGATATACATTTTCTGAGGGGACGGTATGTTGGCCGACATCTTCTGACGAGGGAGTAGATAGACAATTTCTGAGCTGGGGTAGAAAGGCATCTTCCAAGGTGGTTAGATAAGCATCTTTCAAGAGTGGATTGGGTAGATAGACAGACATTTCCCGAAGGGGGGGGGGAGGGGGGTAGGTAGTGAGACATCTTACATACAGGGGTAGGTAGACTATCATTTTCTCAGGGTAAGATGGGTACACAGACATTTTGTGGGGGGTAGGTAGACAGACATCTTCAAGGGGGTAGGTAGACAGACAACTGGGGGGGGGTGGTGGTTGTTAGACAGACATGTTCCAAGGAGGGGTAGATAGACAAACATCTTATGGGGGGGGGGGGGGGCAGGTAGACAGACATCTTCCATGTGGGGTACGTAGACAGACATATTCTGAGGGGGTGAGACTGGCATATACCGAGGTTCGTTAGTTAGACAGACATCTTCCAGAGGGGTCCTAGGTAGACATACACCTTACGAGGGTAGTGATAGGAAGTCATACATCTTCCAAAGCGGTTTTTTCGGTTGTCAAATGACTTCCAAAAGGGGGGTATGTACACAGACATCCTCCAGGGATGGGGGAGGGTTTGACAGAGATCTTCAGAGGTGGGGTAGGCAGTTAAACATCTTTCGAAGTGGGGGTAGGTAGACAGACACCTTCTAAATGGCGGTACCTAGGTAGATGGGCAGACATCTTCTGGGGGGGGGGAGGTAGGTAGACAGGTATCTTCCAAGGGTGTGTACGAAGAAAGTCATCTTCTGATGGCGGGTTTGAAAACACGTTTTCCGGTTGAGGGGATAAGTAAAGAGACATTTCAGGGGGAAGTAGGTAGACAGACATCTTACGAAGGGGGGTGGTGTACGTAGGCTGTCATCTTACCTTACGAGGGGGAGGGGGGGGGGGTGGTAGATAGACAGATATGTTCCAAGGTACTCTATCAACTGCAAAACACCAAAACCGACCAATAACTGAATTTTCTATTACTAAAACTAGACTTATAATATGTCTTACTTGCCTATTACATCAACTTAGAAGTTTCTATTTTGTTTCTTGTGGAGTCATCACATACATCAGCAGGCGAGAGAAGTTTTCAGATGATAAATGTAAACCTTTCCGGAAAAAAAGAGATCAATGTGACGAGATGTCATTACGTCATTACGAAAGAAAAAGACGAAATCGTGAGGTTTTCTCAGTTTTTTACTACATATTATCACTTTTCGCATTTTCTCGTGTAATGTGGGTGCCAGACCTCGGTTCATGCGAAATCATAAGGTCCTCGGTCAAATGCAAGGCACCAAAACCGGCCTACAGTTTAATTTTCGATACCTAAAACTTGAGTAGAACTACTTCTTACCTACCTATTGCATCGACTTAGAAGCTCATATTTGTTGGTTGTGGTCCCACCGCATACCTCAGCACATGACGTAAGTATCCAGATGTATATGTAAACATTTCCGTGAGCAAAGCTGCCACTGCGACGATCTGGCATTTCGATTAAGCGCGTGAGTGCGTGTGAAATCGCTCTCTAAGTTTTCATACATTTTTAGGTTTCAGATACATATTTTAACGGTTTTTGTGATAATATTTACTATATAAGTTACTTATTAATGGTTTCTTCATTCACCTCCGCCTTTCTTGAGTTGTGACCCGATCTTTGTGAGTGTTTCGTATCGAGCACCTTAACTTCTTACCTGTGTTTACATTCCGCGCTGACCAGGTGCAGCTGTAGCGGCGCATCCAAAGCTAAGTACTAATTATTTGTTTGTGTATAGTGGCTTATTTTGGAACTTTAAGTGTCTTCGTCCGGTGTTCTTATTGTCATCTGGTGAAATAATTTCAAACGAAATTTTCGCGAACTGTTTTCAGTTTCGTTACTGTGTCATTAGACGTTTGATTATCTTTCTGTTTTGTCTTTTGTTATATTTGCTGTTGATAAATACTGTTAATAATAGTAGTTACTTGATTTGTAGAGCAAGATTATGATTATTGTAGCCAGTTTCTTATTGTACTAACGGAACTTAAATAAATGCGAAAGATTTTCTCAGGTTTTTACTACATATTAACACATTTCACATTTCTCCGTGCAACGTGGCGGCCAGACCTCGATTGATGCAAAAGCTTAAGGTCCACGATCATGTCCAAGGCACCAAAGCCGGCTAATATGTCAATAATCGATAACCAAAACTTGAATTGTACTGGTTCTTTCTGGCCGATTACATCAAATTACAAGCTTCATCTGTTTTATACTTTGTTGCTTTTAGTGTCTCCGCATACCGCAGCACACGACATAAGCTTGCAGACGATAAATGTAACAGTTTCAGAGAGAAAAGCGGCGAATGTGACGATCTGGCATTACGTCGATTCAAAAGCAAATGACAAATACGAAAGGTTTTCTTAGAATTTTACTACATATGAACACCTTTCAGATTCTCTCGTGTAATGTGGCTGCCAGACCTCGTTCGATGCCAAATCTTAAGGGCCTCGGTCATATCCAACGCACCAAAGCCAGCTAATAAATCAATAATTGATAGCTAAAACTTGATTTGTACTGCTTCTTACTGTCCGATTACATCAACTTAGAAGCTTCTTCTGTGTTTTAATATGGTGCTTTTAGTGTATCCGCATTACCGAAGCACACGACATAGCTTTGCAGACGATAAATGTATCCGTTGCAGGGAGCAAAACGGCCATTGTGACGATCTGGCATTAATTCGACTCGATAGCAAATGACTAAAACGGGCGGATTTCTCGAGTTTTTACTACATATGAACACCTTTCACATTCTCCCGTGCAACGTGGTCGACAGACCTCGTTTCATGCAAAATCTTAAGGTCCTAGCTCATGTCCAAAGTACCAAAGCCGTGTAATGAGTCAATAATCGATAACTAAAACTTTAGTTGTAGTGGCACTTGCTGTCCGATTACATCAACTTAGAAGCATCTTCTGTCTTTTACTGTGGTGCTCTTAGTGTCTTCGCAAACAGCAGTATGTGACATAGCTCTGCAAACGATAAATGTAACCGTTTCAGAGAGAAGAGCTCCCAATGTGACGATCTGGCATTAGGTCGATTCGATAGAAAATGACGAAAACGAGCGGATTTCTCAGGTTTTTACTACATATGAACAGTTTTCACATTCTACTGTGCAACGTGGGTGACAGACTTCGTTCGATGCCAAATCTTAAAGGCCTCGGTCGTATCCAACGCACCAAAGCCAGCTAATAAATCAATCATTGATAGCTAAAACATGATTTGTACTGCTTCTTACTGGCCGATTACATCAACTTAGAGGCTTCTTCTGTGTTTTAATATTGTGCTTTTAGTGTATCCGCATTGCCGCAGCACACGACATAGCTTTGCAGACGATAAATGTATCCGTTGCAGGGAGAAAAGCTGCCATTGTGACGATCTGGCACTAAGTCGATTCGATAGCCGATGGCAAAAAAGCGCGGATTTCTCAGGTTTTTACTACATATGAACACTTTTCACACTCTCCCGTGCAACGTGACTGGTAGACCTGCCTTCATGCAAAATCGTAAGGTCTTAGCTCATGTCCAAGGCACCAAAGCCGGCCAAAAAGTCAATAATCGTTAACCAAAATTTGAATTGTACTGCTTCTTACTGGCTATTACATCAACTTAGAAGCTTCTTCTGTGTTCTACTATAGTGTTCTCAGTGTCTCCGGTTACCGCAGCACGCAACATAGCTTTGCCGACGATAAGTGTAACCGTTTCATAGAGAAGAGCGGCCAAAGTGACGATCTGGCATTAAGTCGATTTGATGGCAAATGAGCTAAACGGGCAGATTTCTCAGGTTTTTACTGCATTGTAACACTTTTCACATTCTCCCATGCAACGTGGCGGTAGTCTTCCCTTCATGCAAAATCGTAAGATCTTAGATCATGTCCAAGGCACCAAAGCCGTCTAAAAAGTCAGTAATCGATAAGTAAAACTTGAATTGTACTTCTTCTTACTGGCTATTACACCAACTTAGAAGTTTCTTCTGTGTTCTACTATGGTGCTTTCAGTGTCTCCCGATACCGCAGCACGCAACATAGCTTTGCAGACAATAAGTGTAACCGTTTCATAGAGAAGAGCGGCCAAAGTGACGATCTGGCATTAAGTCGATTAGATAGCAAATGACAAAAACGTTCGGTTTTTTCAGGTTTTTACTACATATGAACACTTTTCACACTCTCCCGTGCAACGTGGATGGTAGACCTCCCTTCATGCAAAACCGTAATGTCTTAGCTCATGTCCAAGGCACCAAAGCCGCCTAAAAAGTCAATAAACGATAACTAAAACTTGAATTCTACTGCTTCTTACTGGTTATTCCATCAACTTAGAAGCTTCTTCTGTGTTCTACTATTGTGATTTTAGTGGTTCCGCATACTGCAGCACGCAACATAGCTTTCCAGTCGATAAGTGTAACCATTTCATAGAGAAGAGAGGCCAAAGTGACGATCTGACATTCAGTCGATTCCTTTGCAAATGACAAAAACGGGCGGTTTTCTCAGGTTTTAACCACATATGAACACATTTCACACTCTCCCGTGCAACGTGGCTGGTTGACCTACCTTAATGCAAAATCGTAAGGTCTTGGTTCATGTCCAAGGATGCAAAGCCGTCTTAGAAGTCAATAATCGAGAAATAAAACTTGAATTGTACTGCTTCATACGATCTATTACATCAACTTAGAAGCTTCTTGTGTGTTCTACTATGGTGCTTTCAGTGTCTCCGGATACCGCAGCACGCAAAATAGCTTTCCAGACGATAAGTGTAAATGTTTCATAGAGAAGAGCGTTCAAAGTGACGATCTGGCATTAAGTCGATTCCATAGCAAATGACAAAAACGGGTGGTTCTCTCAGGTTTTTACTACGTATGAACACTTTACACACTCTCCCGTGCAACGTGGCTGGTAGACCTCCCTTCATGCAAAATCGTAAGGTCTTAGCTCATAACCAAGGCACCAAAGCCGGCTAAAAAGTCAATAATCGAAAACTAAAACTGGAATTGTGCTGCTTCTTACTGGCTATTACATCAACTTAGAAGCTTCTTTTATGTTCTACTATAGTGTTGTCAGTGTCTCCTTATATCGCAGCACGCAACATAGCTTTGCAGACGATAAGTGTAACCGTTTCATAGAGAAGAGCGGCCAAAGTGACGATCTGGCATTAGCAAATGACAAAAACGGGCGGATTTCTCAGATTGTTACTACATATCAACACTTCTCACAGTCTGCCGTGCAACGTGGCTGCTGGATGTACCTTCATGCAAAATCGTAAGGTCTTAGCTCATGTCCAAGGCACGAAAGCCGGCAAAAAGTCAATAATTGATTGCTAAAACTTGAATTGTACTGCTTCTTACTATCTATTACATCAACTTAGAAGCTTCCTCTGTGTTCTACTATGGTGCTTTCAGTGTCTCGGGATACCGCAGCACGCAATATAGCTTTACAGACGATAAGTGTAACCGTTTCATAGACAAGATCGGCAAAACTGACGATCTGGCATTTAGTCGATTCGATAGCAAATGACAAAAACTGGCGGATTTCGCTGGTTTTTACTACATATGAACACTTTTCACACTCTCTCGTGCAATGTGGCTGGTAGACCTCCCTTCATGCAAAATCGTAAGGTCTTATCTCATATCCAACGCTTAAAGGCCGACTTAGTAGTCAATAACCGATAACTAAAAGTTGAAGTGTACTGCTTCTTACTGGATATTACATCAACTTGGAAACTTCGTCTGTGTTCTACTATGGTGCTTGCAGCGTCACTCGATACCGCAGCACGCAACATAGCTTTGCAGACGATAAGTGTAACCGTTTCATAGAGAAGATCGGCCAAAGTGACGTTCTGGCATTAAGTCGATTCGATAGCAAATGTGGAAAACGGTCGGATTTCTCAGGTTTTTACTAAGTATGAACACTTTTCACATTCTCCCGTGCAACGTGGCTGCTAGACCTCCCTTCATGCAAAATCGTAAGTTCTTAGCTCATGTCCAAAGTTCCAAAGTCGGCTTAAAAGTCAATAATCGTTAACTAAAACTTGAATTGTACTGCTTCTTACTGGCTATTACATCAGCTTAGAAGCTTCGTCTGTATTGTACTATGGTGCTTTCAGTGTCTCCGGATACCGCAGCAGGCAACATAGCTTTGAGAACGAAAAGTGTAACCGTTTCATAGATAAGATCGGCAAAACTGACGATCTGGCATTTAGTCGATTCGATAGCAAATGACAAAAACGGGCGGATTTCTCAGGGTTTTACTACACATGAACCCTTTTCACATTATCCCGTGCAACGTGGCTGCTATACCTCCCTTCATGCAAAATCGTAAGGTCATACCTTATGTCCAAGGCACCAAAGCTGGCAAAAAAGTCAATAATCGATAACTAAAACTTGAATTGTACTGCTTCTTACTGGCTATTACATCAACTTAGTAGCTTCTTCAGTGTTCTACTATGGTGCTTTTAGTGTCGCCGCATACCGCAGCACGCGACATAGCTTTGCAGACGACATATGTAACCGTTTCATAGAGAAGAGCGGCCGATGTGACGGTCTGGCATTAAGTGGATTCGATAGCGAATTAAGAAAACGTGCGGATGTTACAGGTTTTTACTACATATGGACATTTTACTCATTCTACCGTGCAACGTGGCTGCTAGACCTCCCTTCGTGCAAAATCTTAAGGTCCTAGCTCAAGTCCAAGGCACCAAAGCCGGCTAAAAAGTAAATAATCGATAACTATAACTTGAATTGTACTTCTTCTTACTGGCTATTACATCAACTTAAAACCTTCTTCTGTGTTTTATTATGTTGCTTTACGTATCTCCGCATTCCGCAGCACCCGACATAGCTTTGCAGACGAAAAATGTAACCGTTTCATAGATGATAGCGGCCAATGTGACGATCTGGCATTAAGTCGATTCCATAGCTAACGAAGAAAACGGGCGGATTTTTCTGGTTTCTAATACATATGAACACTTTGCACATTCTCCCTTGCAACGCGGCTGCTAGACCTCCCTTCATGCAAAATCGTAACGTCTTAGCTCATGTCCAAGGCACCAAAGCCGGCTAAAAAGTCAATAATCAATAAATAAAACTTGATTTGTACTGCTTCTTACTTGCTATTACATCAACTTAAAAGCTTCTTCAGTGTTTTACTATGGTGCTTTTAGTGTCTCCGCATACCGGAGCACACGACATAGGTTTGCAGACGAAAAGTGTAACCGTCTCATAGAGAAGAGCAGCGGATGTGACGATCTGGCATTAAGTCGATTCGATAGAAAATTTAAAAACGGGCGGATTTTACAGGACTTTACTACATATGAATATTTCTCACATTCTAACGTGCAACGCGGGCTGCCAGACCTCCCTTCATGCAAAATTTTAAGGTCCTAGCTCAAGTCCAAAGCACCAAAGCCGGCTACAAAGTCAATATTCGATAACTAAAAGTTGAATTATACTGCTTCTTACTGGCTATTACATCAACTTAGGAGCTTCTTCAGTGTTCTACTATGGTGTTTTTAGTGTCTCCGCATACTGCAGCAAGTGAGATAGCTTTGCAGACGAAAAGTGCAACCTTTTCATCGAGAAGAGCGGCCAATGTGACGATCTGGCATGGAGTCGATTCGATAGCAAATGACGAAAACAGGCGGATTTGTTAGGTTTTTACTACATATGTACACTTTTCACATTCCCCCGTGCAACGTGGCTGCTAGACCTCCCTTCAGGCAAAATCTCAAGGAACTAGCTCATGTCCACGTCACCAAAGCCGACTAAAATGTCAATAATCGATAACTAAAATTTTAATTGTACTGCTTCTTACTGGCAGTTACACCAACTTAGAAGCTTCTTTTGTGTTCTACTATGTTGCTTTTACTGTCTCCGCATACCGCAGCAGCAGACATAGCTTTGAAGACGAAAAGTGTAACCGTTTCATAGAGAAGAGCGGCCAATGTGACGATCTGTCATTAAGTCAATTCGATAGCAAATGCCGAAAACGGGCAGATTTTACAGGTTTTTACTACATATGAACACTTTTCACAATCTCCCGCGCAACGTGGTAATAGACCTCTCTTCAGGCAAAATCTTAAGGTACTAGCTCATGTCGAAGGCACCAAAGCCGGCTAAAGAGACAATAATCGATAACTAAAACTAGAATTGTAGTGCTTCTTACTGGCTAATACATCAACTTAGAAGCTTCTTCTGTGTTCTACTATGGTGATTTTAGTGTCTCCGCATACCGCAGCTCGCGACATAGCATTACAGACTAAACGTGTAACCGTTTTATAGAGAAGAGCGGTCAATGTGCCGATCTGGCATTAAGTCGATTCGATAGCAAATGACGAAAACGGGCGGATTTTACAGGTTTTTATTACCTACGAACACCTTTCACATTCTACCGTGGAATGCGGGTAGCTACACCTCCATTCATGCAAAATCCTAAGGTTCTAGCTCATATCCAAGGCACCAAAGATGGCATAAATGTCAATAATCGATAACTAAAACTTGAATTGTACTGCTTCTTACTGGCTATTACACCTACATAGAAGCTTCTTGTGTGGTCTACTATTGTGCTTTTAGTGTCTCCGCATACCGCAGCACGCGACATAGCATTACAGACGAAAAGTGTAACTGTTTCATAGAGAAGAGCGGCCAATGTGACGATCTGGCATTAAGTCAATTCGATAGCAAATGACGAAAACGCTCGGATTTTACAGGTTTTTACTACCTACAAACAACTTTCACATTCTACCGTGCAACGCGGTCTGCTAGACCTCCCTTCATGCAAAATCTTAAGGTTCGAGCTCATGTCCATGGACCAAAGGTGGCAAAAATGTCAATAATCGATAACTAAAACTTGAATTGTACTGCTTCTTACTGGCAATTACATCAACTTAGAAGCTTCTTTTGTGTTCTACTATGGTGATTTTAGTGTCTCCACATACCGCAGCACGCGACATAGCATTACAGACGAAACGTGTAACTGTTTCATAGAGAAGAGCGGCCAATGTGACGATCTGGCATTAAGTCGATTCGATAGCAAATAACGAAAACGCTCGGATTTTACAGGTTTTTACTACCTACAAACAACTTTCACATTCTACCGTGCAACGCGGTCTGCTAGACCTCCCTTCATGCAAAATCTTAAGGTTCGAGCTCATGTCCATGGACCAAAGGGGGCAAAAATGTCAATAATCGATAACTAAAACTTGAATTGTACTGCTTCTTACTGGCTATTACACCAACTTAGAAATTTCTTGTGTGATCTACGATTGTGCTTTTAGTGTCTTCGCATACCACAGCACGCGACGTAGCTTTGCAGACGGAAAGTGTAACCGTTTCTTAGAGAAGAGCGGGCAATGTGACGATCTGGCTTTCAGTCGATTCGATAGCAAATGACGAATACGGGCGGATTTTAGAGGCTTTTACTACATTCGAACACCTTTCACATTCTACCGTTCAACGTGGCTGCTAGATCTCTCTTCATGCAATATTTTAAGGTCCTAGCTCATGTCCAACGCACCAAAGCCGGCTAAAAAGACAATAATCGGAAACTAAATTTGATTTCTACTGCTTCTTACTATCTATCACATCAGCTTAGAAGTTTCTTCTGCGTTCTACTATGGTCCTTTTAGTGTCTTCGCATACCGCTGCACGCGACATAGCTTTGCAGACGGAAAGTGTATCCGTTTCTTAGAGAAGAGCGGCCAATGTGACGATCTGGCATTGAGTCGATTCGACAGCAAATGACGAAAACGGGCGGATTTTAGAGGTTTTTACTACATTCGAACACCTTTCACACCCTTCCGTGCAACGTGGCTGCTAGACCTCACTTCATGCAAAACCTTAAGGTCCTAGATCTTGTCCAAGGCACCAAAGCCGGCTAAAAAGTCAATATTCGACAACTAAAACTTGATTTGTATGGCTTCTTACTGGCTATCACATCAACTTAGAAGCTTCTTCTGCGTTCTACTATGGTCCTTTTAGTGTCTTCGCATACCACACCACGCGACGTAGCTTTGCAGACGGAAAGTGTAACCGATTCTTAGAGAGGTGCGGCCAATGTGACGATCTGGCATTGAGTCGATTCGATAGCAAATGACGAAAACAGGCGGATTTTACAGGTTTTTACTACAAATGTACACTTTTCACATTCTCCCGTGCAACGTGGCTGCTAGACGTCTCTTCAGGCAAAATCTCAAGGAACTAGCTCATGTCCACGGCACCAAAGCCGACTAAAAATTCAATAATCGATAACTAAAATTTTAATTGTACTGCTTCTCACTGGCAATTACATCAACTTAGAAGCTTCTTTTGTGTTCTACTATGTTGCTTTTACTGTCTCCGCATACCGTAGCAGCAGACATAGCTTTGCAGACGAAAAGTGTAACAATTTCACAGAGAAGAGCGGCCAATGTGTCGATCTGGCATTAAGTCGATTCCATAGCAAATGACAAAAACGGGTGGTTCTCTCAGGTTTTTACTACGTATGAACACTTTACACACTCTCCCGTGCAACGTGGCTGGTAGACCTCCCTTCATGCAAAATCGTAAGGTCTTAGCTCATAACCAAGGCACCAAAGCCGGCTAAAAAGTCAATAATCGAAAACTAAAACTGGAATTGTGCTGCTTCTTACTGGCTATTACATCAACTTAGAAGCTTCTTTTATGTTCTACTATAGTGTTGTCAGTGTCTCCTTATATCGCAGCACGCAACATAGCTTTGCAGACGATAAGTGTAACCGTTTCATAGAGAAGAGCGGCCAAAGTGACGATCTGGCATTAGCAAATGACAAAAACGGGCGGATTTCTCAGATTGTTACTACATATCAACACTTCTCACAGTCTGCCGTGCAACGTGGCTGCTGGATGTACCTTCATGCAAAATCGTAAGGTCTTAGCTCATGTCCAAGGCACGAAAGCCGGCAAAAAGTCAATAATTGATAGCTAAAACTTGAATTGTACTGCTTCTTACTATCTATTACATCAACTTAGAAGCTTCCTCTGTGTTCTACTATGGTGCTTTCAGTGTCTCGGGATACCGCAGCACGCAATATAGCTTTGCACACGATACGTGTAACCGTTTCATACATAAGAGCGGCCAAAATGACGATCTGCCATTAAGTCGATTCGATAGCAAATGACAAAAACGGGCGGATTTCTCAGGTTTTTACTACATATGAGCACTTTTCACACTCTCTCGTGCAATGTGGCTGGTAGACCTCCCTTCATGCAAAATCGTAAGGTCTTATCTCATGTCCAACGCTTAAAGGCCGACTTAGTAGTCAATAACCGATAACTAAAAGTTGAAGTGTACTGCTTCTTACTGGATATTACATCAACTTGGAAACTTCGTCTGTGTTCTACTATGGTGCATGCAGCGTCACTCGATACCGCAGCACGCAACATAGCTTTGCAGACGATAAGTGTAACCGTTTCATAGAGAAGATCGGCCAAGGTGACGTTCTGGCATTAAGTCGATTCGATACAAATGTGGAAAACGGTCGGATTTCTCAGGTTTTTACTAAATATGAACACTTTTCACATTCTCCCGTGCAACGTGGCTGCTAGACCTCCCTTCATGCAAAATCGTAAGTTCTTAGCTCATGTCCAAAGTTCCAAAGTCGGCTTAAAAGTCAATAATCGTTAACTAAAACTTGAATTGTACTGCTTCTTACTGGCTATTACATCAGCTTAGAAGCTTCGTCTGTATTGTACTATGGTGCTTTCAGTCTCTCCGGATACCGCAACAGGCAACATAGCTTTGAGAACGAAAAGTGTAACCGTTTCATAGATAAGAGCTTCCAAAGTGACGATCTGGCATTAAGTCGATTCGATAGCAAATGACAAAAACTGGCGGATTTCGCAGGTTTTTACTACATATGAACACTTTTCACATTCTCCCGTGCAACGTGGCTGCTAGACCTCCTTTCATGCAAAATCATAAGGTCTTAGCTCAAGTCCAATGTACCAAAGCCGGCTAAAATGTCAATAATCGATAACTTAAATTTGAATTTTACTGTTTCTTACTGGCCATTACATCAACATAGAAGCTTCTTCTGTGTTCTACTATGGTGCTTTCAGTGTCTCCGGATACCGCAGCGCGCAACATAGCTTTACAGACGAAAAGTGTAACCGTCTCATAGAGAAGAGCAGCCGATGTGACGATCTGGCATTAAGTCGATTCGATAGCAAATTTAAAAACGGGCGGATTTTACAGGACTTTACTACATATGAATATTTCTCCCATTCTACCGTGCAACGCGGGCTGCCAGACCTCCCTTCATGCAAAATTTTAAGGTCCTAGCTCAAGTCCAAAGCACCAAAGCCGGCTACAAAGTCAATATTCGATAACTAAAACTTGAATTATACTGCTTCTTACTGGCTATTACATCAACTTAGGAGCTTCTTCAGTGTTCTACTATGGTGTTTTTAGTGTCTCCGCATACTGCAGCACGCGATATAGCTTTCTAGACGAAACGTGTAACCGTTTCATAGAGGAGATCGGCCAATGTGTCGAACTGGCATTAAGTCGATTCGATAGCAAAGGACGAAAACGGGCGGGTTTTACAGGTTTTTACTAAATATGAACACTTTCCACATTCTCCCGTGCAACGTGGATAATAGACCTCTATTCAGGCAAATTATTAAGGTCCTAGGTCATTCCCAAGGCATCAAAGCCGGCTAAAAAGACAATAATCGATGACTAAAACTCGATTTGTACTGCTGCTTACTGGCTATCACATCAACTTAGGAGCTTCTTCAGTGTTCTACTATGGTGCTTTTAGTGTCTCCGCATACCGCTCCACTCCACATAGCATTGCAGACGAAAAGTGTAACCATCTCATAGAGAAGAGCGGCCGATGTGACGATCTGGCGTTAAGTTGATTCGATAGAAAATTTCGAAAACGTGCTGATTTTACAGGTTTTTACTACATATGAATATTTCTCACATTCTACCGTGCAACGCGGGCTGCCAGACCTCCCTTCATGCAAAATTTTAAGGTCCTAGCTCAAGTCCAAAGCACCAAAGCCGGCTACAAAGTCAATATTCGATAACTAAAAGTTGAATTATACTGCTTCTTACTGGCTATTACATCAACTTAGGAGCTTCTTCAGTGTTCTACTATGGTGTTTTTAGTGTCTCCGCATACTGCAGCAAGTGAGATAGCTTTGCAGACGAAAAGTGCAACCTTTTCATCGAGAAGAGCGGCCAATGTGACGATCTGGCATGGAGTCGATTCGATAGCAAATGACGAAAACAGGCGGATTTGGCAGGTTTTTACTACATATGTACACTTTTCACATTCTCCCGTGCAACGTGGCTGCTAGACCTCCCTTCAGGCAAAATCTCAAGGAACTAGCTCATGTCCACGTCACCAAAGCCGACTAAAAAGTCAATAATCGATAACTAAAATTTTAATTGTACTGCTTCTTACTGGCAGTTACACCAACTTAGAAGCTTCTTTTGTGTTCTACTATGTTGCTTTTACTGTCTCCGCATACCGCAGCAGCAGACATAGCTTTGAAGACGAAAAGTGTAACCGTTTCATAGAGAAGAGCGGCCAATGTGACGATCTGTCATTAAGTCAATTCGATAGCAAATGCAGAAAACGGGCAGATTTTACAGGTTTTTACTACATATGAACACTTTTCACATTCTCCCGCGCAACGTGGTAATAGACCTCTCTTCAGGCAAAATCTTAAGGTACTAGCTCATGTCGAAGGCACCAAAGCCAGCTAAAGAGACAATAATCGATAACTAAAACTAGAATTGTAGTGCTTCTTACTGCCTAATACATCAACTTAGAAGCTTCTTCTGTGTTCTACTATGGTGATTTTAGTGTCTCCGCATACCGCAGCTCGCGACATAGCATTACAGACTAAACGTGTAACCGTTTTATAGAGAAGAGCGGTCAATGTGCCGATCTGGCATTAAGTCGATTCGATAGCAAATGACGAAAACGGGCGGATTTTACAGGTTTTTATTACCTACGAACACCTTTCACATTCTACCGTGGAATGCGGGTAGCTACACCTCCATTCATGCAAAATCCTAAGGTTCTAGCTCATATCCAAGGCACCAAAGATGGCAAAAATGTCAATAATCGATAACTAAAACTTGAATTGTACTGCTTCTTACTGGCTATTACATCAACTTAGTAGCTTCTTCAGTGTTCTACTATGGTGCTTTTAGTGTCTCCGCATACCGCAGCACGCGACATAGCTTTGCAGACGACATATGTAACCGTTTCATAGAGAAGAGCGGCCAATATGACGATCTGGCATTAAGTCAATTCGATAGCAAATGACGAAAACGCTCGGATTTTACAGGTTTTTACTACCTACAGACAACTTTCACATTCTACCGTGCAACGCGGTCTGCTAGACCTCCCTTCATGCAAAATCTTAAGGTTCGAGCTCATGTCCATGGACCAAAGGTGGCAAAAATGTCAATAATCGATAACTAAAACTTGAATTGTACTGCTTCTTACTGGCAATTACATCAACTTAGAAGCTTCTTTTGTGTTCCACTATGGTGATTTTAGTGTCTCCACATACCGCAGCACGCGACATAGCATTACAGACGAAACGTGTAAATGTTTCATAGAGAAGAGCGGCCAATGTGACGATCTGGCATTAAGTCGATTCGATAGCAAATGACGAAAACGCTCGGATTTTACAGGTTTTTACTACCTACAAACAACTTTCACATTCTACCGTGCAACGCGGTCTGCTAGACCTCCCTTCATGCAAAATCTTAAGGTTCGAGCTCATGTCCATGGACCAAAGGTGGCAAAAATGTCAATAATCGATAACTAAAACTTGAATTGTACTGCTTCTTACTGGCTATTACACCAACTTAGAAATTTCTTGTGTGATCTACGATTGTGCTTTTAGTGTATCCGCATACAGCAGGACGCGACATAGCTTTACAGACGAAGCGTGTAAGAGTTTCATAGAGAAGAGCGGCCAGTGTGACGATCTGGCTTTGAGTCGATTCGATAGCAAAGGACGAAAACGGGCGGATTTTAGGGGTTTTTACTACATTCGAACGCCTTTCACACCCTTCCGTGCAACGCGGCTGCTAGACCTCACTTCATGCAAAACCTTAAGTTCTTAGCTCTTGTCCAAGGCACCAAAGCCGGCTAAAAAGTCGATAATCGACAACTAAAACTTGATTTGTAAAGCTTCTTACTGGCTATCACATCAACTTAGAAGCTTCTTCTGCGTTCTACTATGGTCCTTTTAGTGTCTTCGCATACCACAGCACGCGACGTAGCTTTGCAGACGGAAAGTGTAACCGTTTCTTAGAGAAGAGCGGGCAATGTGACGATCTGGCTTTCAGTCGATTCGATAGCAAATGACGAATACGGGCGGATTTTAGAGGCTTTTACTACATTCGAACACCTTTCACATTCTACCGTTCAACGTGGCTGCTAGATCTCTCTTCATGCAATATTTTAAGGTCCTAGCTCATGTCCAACGCACCAAAGCCGGCTAAAAAGACAATAATCGGAAACTAAATTTGATTTCTACTGCTTCTTACTATCTATCACATCAACTTAGAAGTTTCTTCTGCGTTCTACTATGGTCCTTTTAGTGTCTTCGCATACCGCTGCACGCGACATAGCTTTGCAGACGGAAAGTGTATCCGTTTCTTAGAGAAGAGCGGCCAATGTGACGATCTGGCATTGAGTCGATTCGACAGCAAATGACGAAAACGGGCGGATTTTAGAGGTTTTTAATACATTCGAACACCTTTCACACCCTTCCGTGCAACGTGGCTGCTAGACCTCACTTCATGCAAAACCTTAAGGTCCTAGATCTTGTCCAAGGCACCAAAGCCGGCTAAAAAGTCAATATTCGACAACTAAAACTTGATTTGTATGGCTTCTTACTGGCTATCACATCAACTTAGAAGCTTCTTCTGCGTTCTACTATGGTCCTTTTAGTGTCTTCGCATACCACACCACGCGACGTAGCTTTGCAGACGGAAAGTGTAACCGTTTCTTAGAGAGGTGCGGCCAATGTGACGATCTGGCATTGAATCGATTCGATAGCAAATGACGAAAACAGGCGGATTTTACAGGTTTTATACTACAAATGTACACTTTTCACATTCTCCCGTGCAACGTGGCTGCTAGACGTCCCTTCAGGCAAAATCTCAAGGAACTAGCTCATGTCCACGGCACCAAAGCCGACTAAAAATTCAATAATCGATAACTAAAATTTTAATTGTACTGCTTCTCACTGGCAATTACATCAACTTAGAAGCTTCTTTTGTGTTCTACTATGTTGCTTTTACTGTCTCCGCATACCGTAGCAGCAGACATAGCTTTGCAGACGAAAAGTGTAACAATTTCACAGAGAAGAGCGGCCAATGTGTCGATCTGGCATTAAGTCGATTCCATAGCAAATGACAAAAACGGGTGGTTCTCTCAGGTTTTTACTACGTATGAACACTTTACACACTCTCGCGTGCAACGTGGCTGGTAGACCTCCCTTCATGCAAAATCGTAAGGTCTTAGCTCATAACCAAGGCACCAAAGCCGGCTAAAAAGTCAATAATCGAAAACTAAAACTGGAATTGTGCTGCTTCTTACTGGCTATTACATCAACTTAGAAGCTTCTTTTATGTTCTACTATAGTGTTGTCAGTGTCTCCTTATATCGCAGCACGCAACATAGCTTTGCAGACGATAAGTGTAACCGTTTCATAGAGAAGAGCGGCCAAAGTGACGATCTGGCATTAGCAAATGACAAAAACGGGCGGATTTCTCAGATTGTTACTACATATCAACACTTCTCACAGTCTGCCGTGCAACGTGGCTGCTGGATGTACCTTCATGCAAAATCGTAAGGTCTTAGCTCATGTCCAAGGCACGAAAGCCGGCAAAAAGTCAATAATTGATAGCTAAAACTTGAATTGTACTGCTTCTTACTATCTATTACATCAACTTAGAAGCTTCCTCTGTGTTCTACTATGGTGCTTTCAGTGTCTCGGGATACCGCAGCACGCAATATAGCTTTGCACACGATACGTGTAACCGTTTCATACATAAGAGCGGCCAAAATGACGATCTGCCATTAAGTCGATTCGATAGCAAATGACAAAAACGGGCGGATTTCTCAGGTTTTTACTACATATGAGCACTTTTCACACTCTCTCGTGCAATGTGGCTGGTAGACCTCCCTTCATGCAAAATCGTAAGGTCTTATCTCATGTCCAACGCTTAAAGGCCGACTTAGTAGTCAATAACCGATAACTAAAAGTTGAAGTGTACTGCTTCTTACTGGATATTACATCAACTTCGAAACTTCGTCTGTGTTCTACTATGGTGCATGCAGCGTCACTCGATACCGCAGCACGCAACATAGCTTTGCAGACGATAAGTGTAACCGTTTCATAGAGAAGATCGGCCAAGGTGACGTTCTGGCATTAAGTCGATTCGATACAAATGTGGAAAACGGTCGGATTTCTCAGGTTTTTACTAAATATGAACACTTTTCACATTCTCCCGTGCAACGTGGCTGCTAGACCTCCCTTCATGCAAAATCGTAAGTTCTTAGCTCATGTCCAAAGTTCCAAAGTCGGCTTAAAAGTCAATAATCGTTAACTAAAACTTGAATTGTACTGCTTCTTACTGGCTATTACATCAGCTTAGAAGCCTCGTCTGTATTGTACTATGGTGCTTTCAGTCTCTCCGGATACCGCAACAGGCAACATAGCTTTGAGAACGAAAAGTGTAACCGTTTCATAGATAAGAGCTTCCAAAGTGACGATCTGGCATTAAGTCGATTCGATAGCAAATGACAAAAACTGGCGGATTTCGCAGGTTTTTACTACATATGAACACTTTTCACATTCTCCCGTGCAACGTGGCTGCTAGACCTCCTTTCATGCAAAATCATAAGGTCTTAGCTCAAGTCCAATGTACCAAAGCCGGCTAAAATGTCAGTAATCGATAACTTAAATTTGAATTTTACTGTTTCTTACTGGCCATTACATCAACATAGAAGCTTCTTCTGTGTTCTACTATGGTGCTTTCAGTGTCTCCGGATACCGCAGCGCGCAACATAGCTTTACAGACGAAAAGTGTAACCGTCTCATAGAGAAGAGCAGCCGATGTGACGATCTGGCATTAAGTCGTTTCGATAGCAAATTTAAAAACGGGCGGATTTTACAGGACTTTACTACATATGAATATTTCTCCCATTCTACCGTGCAACGCGGGCTGCCAGACCTCCCTTCATGCAAAATTTTAAGGTCCTAGCTCAAGTCCAAAGCACCAAAGCCGGCTACAAAGTCAATATTCGATAACTAAAACTTGAATTATACTGCTTCTTACTGGCTATTACATCAACTTAGGAGCTTCTTCAGTGTTCTACTATGGTGTTTTTAGTGTCTCCGCATACTGCAGCACGCGATATAGCTTTCTAGACGAAACGTGTAACCGTTTCATAGAGGAGATCGGCCAATGTGTCGAACTGGCATTAAGTCGATTCGATAGCAAAGGACGAAAACGGGCGGGTTTTACAGGTTTTTACTAAATATGAACACTTTCCACATTCTCCCGTGCAACGTGGATAATAGACCTCTATTCAGGCAAATTATTAAGGTCCTAGGTCATTCCCAAGGCATCAAAGCCGGCTAAAAAGACAATAATCGATGACTAAAACTCGATTTGTACTGCTGCTTACTGGCTATCACATCAACTTAGGAGCTTCTTCAGTGTTCTACTATGGTGCTTTTAGTGTCTCCGCATACCGCACCACTCCACATAGCATTGCAGACGAAAAGTGTAACCATCTCATAGAGAAGAGCGGCCGATGTGACGATCTGGCGTTAAGTTGATTCGATAGCAAATTTCGAAAACGTGCTGATTTTACAGGTTTTTACTACATATGAATATTTCTCACATTCTACCGTGCAACGCGGGCTGCCAGACCTCCCTTCATGCAAAATTTTAAGGTCCTAGCTCAAGTCCAAAGCACCAAAGCCGGCTACAAAGTCAATATTCGATAACTAAAAGTTGAATTATACTGCTTCTTACTGGCTATTACATCAACTTAGGAGCTTCTTCAGTGTTCTACTATGGTGTTTTTAGTGTCTCCGCATACTGCAGCAAGTGAGATAGCTTTGCAGACGAAAAGTGCAACCTTTTCATCGAGAAGAGCGGCCAATGTGACGATCTGGCATGGAGTCGATTCGATAGCAAATGACGAAAACAGGCGGATTTGGCAGGTTTTTACTACATATGTACACTTTTCACATTCTCCCGTGCAACGTGGCTGCTAGACCTCCCTTCAGGCAAAATCTCAAGGAACTAGCTCATGTCCACGTCACCAAAGCCGACTAAAAAGTCAATAATCGATAACTAAAATTTTAATTGTACTGCTTCTTACTGGCAGTTACACCAACTTAGAAGCTTCTTTTGTGTTCTACTATGTTGCTTTTACTGTCTCCGCATACCGCAGCAGCAGACATAGCTTTGAAGACGAAAAGTGTAACCGTTTCATAGAGAAGAGCGGCCAATGTGACGATCTGTCATTAAGTCAATTCGATAGCAAATGCCGAAAACGGGCAGATTTTACAGGTTTTTACTACATATGAACACTTTTCACATTCTCCCGCGCAACGTGGTAATAGACCTCTCTTCAGGCAAAATCTTAAGGTACTAGCTCATGTCGAAGGCACCAAAGCCGGCTAAAGAGACAATAATCGATAACTAAAACTAGAATTGTAGTGCTTCTTACTGGCTAATACATCAACTTAGAAGCTTCTTCTGTGTTCTACTATGGTGATTTTAGTGTCTCCGCATACCGCAGCTCGCGACATAGCATTACAGACTAAACGTGTAACCGTTTTATAGAGAAGAGCGGTCAATGTGCCGATCTGGCATTAAGTCGATTCGATAGCAAATGACGAAAACGGGCGGATTTTACAGGTTTTTATTACCTACGAACACCTTTCACATTCTACCGTGGAATGCGGGTAGCTACACCTCCATTCATGCAAAATCCTAAGGTTCTAGCTCATATCCAAGGCACCAAAGATGGCAAAAATGTCAATAATCGATAACTAAAACTTGAATTGTACTGCTTCTTACTGGCTATTACACCAACTTAGAAGCTTCTTGTGTGGTCTACTATTGTGCTTTTAGTGTCTCCGCATACCGCAGCACGCGACATAGCATTACAGACGAAAAGTGTAACTGTTTCATAGAGAAGAGCGGCCAATGTGACGATCTGGCATTAAGTCAATTCGATAGCAAATTACGAAAACGCTCGGATTTTACAGGTTTTTACTACCTACAAACAACTTTCACATTCTACCGTGCAACGCGGTCTGCTAGACCTCCCTTCATGCAAAATCTTAAGGTTCGAGCTCATGTCCATGGACCAAAGGTGGCAAAAATGTCAATAATCGATAACTAAAACTTGAATTGTACTGCTTCTTACTGGCTATTACACCAACTTAGAAATTTCTTGTGTGATCTACGATTGTGCTTTTAGTGTATCCGCATACAGCAGGACGCGACATAGCTTTACAGACGAAGCGTGTAAGAGTTTCATAGAGAAGAGCGGCCAGTGTGACGATCTGGCTTTGAGTCGATTCGATAGCAAATGACGAAAACAGGCGGATTTTACAGGTTTTTACTACCTACGAACACCTTTCACATTCTACCGTGCAACGCTTGCTGCTAGACCTCCCTTCATGCAAAATCTTAAGGTTCGAGCTCATGTCGATGGACCAAAGATGGCAAAAATGTCAATAATCGATAACTAAAACTTGAATTGTAGTGCTTCTTACTGGCTATTACACCAACTTAGAAGCTCCTTGTGTGATCTACGATTGTGCTTTTCGTGTCTCCGCATACCGCAGCACGCGACATAGCTTTGCAGACGGAAAGTGTATCCGTTTCTTAGAGAAGAGCGGCCAATGTGACGATCTGGCATTGAGTCGATTCGACAGCAAGTGACGAAAACGGGCGGATTTTAGAGGTTTTTACTACATTCGAACACCTTTCACACCCTTCCGTGCAACGTGGCTGCTAGACCTCACTTCATGCAAAACCTTAAGGTCCTAGCTCTTGTCCAAGGCACCAAAGCCGGCTAAAAAGTCGATAATCGACAACTAAAACTTGATTTGTAAAGCTTCTTACTGGCTATCACATCAACTTAGAAGCTTCTTCTGCGTTCTACTATGGTCCTTTTAGTGTCTTCGCATACCACAGCACGCGACGTAGCTTTGCAGACGGAAAGTGTAACCGTTTCTTAGAGAAGAGCGGGCAATGTGACGATCTGGCTTTCAGTCGATTCGATAGCAAATGACGAATACGGGCGGATTTTAGAGGCTTTTACTACATTCGAACACCTTTCACATTCTACCGTTCAACGTGGCTGCTAGATCTCTCTTCATGCAATATTTTAAGGTCCTAGCTCATGTCCAACGCACCAAAGCCGGCTAAAAAGACAATAATCGGAAACTAAAACTTGATTTGTATGGCTTCTTACTGGCTATCACATCAACTTAGAAGCTTCTTCTGCGTTCTACTATGGTCCTTTTAGTGTCTTCGCATACCACACCACGCGACGTAGCTTTGCAGACGGAAAGTGTAACCGTTTCTTAGAGAGGTGCGGCCAATGTGACGATCTGGCATTGAGTCGATTCGATAGCAAATGACGAAAACAGGCGGATTTTACAGGTTTTTACTACAAATGTACACTTTTCACATTCTCCCGTGCAACGTGGCTGCTAGACCTCCCTTCAGGCAAAATCTCAAGGAACTAGCTCATGTCCACGGCACCAAAGCCGACTAAAAATTCAATAATCGATAACGAAAATTTTAATTGTACTGCTTCTCACTGGCAATTTCATCAACTTAGAAGCTTCCTTTGTGTTCTACTATGTTGCTTTTACTGTCTCCGCATACCGTAGTAGCAGACATAGCTTTGCAGACGAAAAGTGTAACAATTTCACAGAGAAGAGCGGCCAATGTGACGATCTGGCATTAAGTCGATTCCATAGCAAATGACGAAAACGGGCAGATTTTACAGGTTTTTACTACATATGAACACTTTTCACAGTCTCCCGTGCAACGTGGCTGCTAGACCTCCCTTCAGGCAAAATCTCAAGGAACTAGCTCATGTCCACGGCGCCAAAGCCGGCTAAAAAAACAATAATCGATAACTCGAACTTGAATTTTACTTCTTCTTACTGGCTATTACATCAGCTAAGAAGCTTGTTTTATGTTCTACTATGGTTCTTTTAGTGTCTCCGCATACCGCAGCAAGAGAAATAGCTTTGCAGACGAAAAGTGTAACCGTTTCATAGAGAAGATCGGCCAATGTGACGATCTGGCATTAAGTCGATTCGATAGCAAATAACGCAAACGGGCAGATTTTGCAGGTTTTTACTACCTACGAACACCTTTCACATTCTACCGTGCAACGTAGCTGCTAGACCTCCCTTCAGGCAAAATCTCAAGGAACCAGCTCATGTCCACGGCGCCAAAGCCGACTAAAAAATCAATAATCGATAACTAAAATTTTAATATTACTGCTTCGTACTGGCAATTACATCAACTTAGAAGCTTCTTTTGTGTTCTACTATGTTGCTTTTACTGTCTCCACATACCGCAGCACCCGACGTAGCTTTGCAGACGAAAAGTGTAACCGTTTCATAGAGAAGAGCGGCCAATGTGACGATATGGCATTAAGTCGATTCGATAGCAAATAACGAAAACGGGCAGATTTTACAGGTTTTTAATACATATGAACACTTTTCACATTCTCACGCGCAACGTGGTAATAGACCTCTCTTCAGGCTAAATCTTAAGGTACTAGCTCATGTCGAAGGCACCAAAGCCGGCTAAAGAGACAATAATCGATAACTAAAACTAAAATTGTAGTGCTTCTCACTGGCTAATACATCAACTTAGAAGCTTCTTCTGTGTTCTACTATTGTGATTTTAGTGTCTTCGCATACCGTAGCACGCGACATAGCATTACAGACGAAACGTGTAACCGTTTCATAGAGAAGAGCGGCCAATGTGATGATATGTCATTAAGTCGATTCGATAGTTAATGACGAAAACGCTCGGATTTTACAGGTTTTTACTACCTACGAACACCTTTCACATTCTACCGTGCAACGCTTGCTGCTAGACCTCCCTTCATGCAGAATCTTAAGGTTCGAGCTCATGTCCATGGACCAAAGATGGCAAAAATGTCAATAATCGATAACTAAAACTTGAATTGTAGTGCTTCTTACTGGCTATTACACCAACTTAGAAGCTCCTTGTGTGATCTACGATTGTGCTTTTCGTGTCTCCGCATATCGCAGCACGCGACATAGCTATGCAGACGGAAAGTGTATCCGTTTCTTAGAGAAGAGCGGCCAATGTGACGATCTGGCATTGAGTCGATTCGACAGCAAGTGACGAAAACGGGCGGATTTTAGAGGTTTTTACTACATTCGAACACCTTTCACACCCTTCCGTGCAACGTGGCTGCTAGACCTCACTTCATGCAAAACCTTAAGGTCCTAGCTCTTGTCCAAGGCACCAAAGCCGGCTAAAAAGTCAATAATCGACAACTAAAACTTGATTTGTATAGCTTCTTACTGGCTATCACATCAACTTAGAAGCTTCTTCTGCGTTCTACTATGGTCCTTTTAGTGTCTTCGCATACCACAGCACGCGACGTAGCTTTGCAGACGGAAATTGTAACCGTTTCTTAGAGAGGAGCGGCCAATGTGACGATCTGGCATTGAGTCGATTCGATAGCAAATGACGAAAACGGGCGGATTTTACAGGTTTTTACTAAATATGTACACTTTTCACATTCTCCCGTGCAACGTAGCTGCTACACCTCCCTTCAGGCAAAATCTCAAGGAAATAGCTCATGTCCACGGCACCAAAGCCGACTAAAAAATCTGTAATCGATACCTAAAATTTTTATTGTACTGCTTCTTACTGGCAATTACATCAACTTAGAAGCTTCTTTTGTGTTCTACTATATTGCTTTTACTGTCTCCAAATACCGCAGCACCCGACATAGCTTTGCAGACGAAAAGTGTAACCGTTTCATAGAGAAGAGCGGCCAATGTGACGATCTGGCATTAAGTCGATTCGATAGCAAATAACGAAAACAGTCAGATTTTAAAGGTTTTTATTACATACGAACACTTTTCACATTCTCCCGCGCAACGTGGTAATAGACCTCTCTTCAGGCAAAATCTTAAGGTACTAGCTCTTGTCCAAGGCACCAAAGCCGGCTGAAAAGTCAATAATCGACAACTAGAACTTGATTTGTATAGCTTCTTACTGGCTATCACATCAACTTAGAAGCTTCTTCTGCGTTCTACTATGGTCCTTTTAGTGTCTCCGCATACCACAGCACGCGAAACAGCTTTGCAGACGATAAATGTAACCGTTTCTTAGAGGAGAGTGGCCAATGTGACGATCTGGCATTAAGTCGATTCGATAGGAAATGACGAAAACAGTTGGATTTTACAGGTTTTTACTACATATGAACACTTTTTACATTCTCTCGTGAAGCGTGGCTGCAAGACCTCTCTTCATGCTTACACTTAAGGTCCTAGTTCATGTCCAAGGCACCAAAGCCGGCTAGAAAGACAATAATCGATAACTCAAACTTGAATTTTACTTCTTCTTACTGGCTATTACATCAAGTTAGAAGCTTGTTTTATGTTCTACTATGGTGCTTTTAGTGTCTCCGCATACCGCAGCAAGTTAAATAGCTTTGCAGACGAAACGTGTAACAGTTTCATAGAGAAGAGCGGCCAGTGTGACGATCTGGCATTAAGTCGATTCGATAGGAAATGACGAATCCGGGCGAATTTTACAGGTTTTTACTACATATGAACACTTTTTACATTCTCCCGTGATACGTGGCCGCTAGACCTCTCTTCATGCATACTCATAAGGTCCTAGCCATTGTCCAAGGCACCAAAGCCGGCTACAAAGTCAATAACCGATAACTAAAACTTGAATTGTACCGCTTCTTACTGGCTATTACACCAACTTCGAAGCTTATTTTATGTTCTACTTGGTGCTTTTAGTGTCTCCGCATACAGCAGCAAGCGACATAGCTTTGCTGACGATAAATATAACCGTTTCATAGAGAGGAGCGGACATTGTGACGATCTGGCATGAAGTCGATTCGATAGCAAATTACGAAAACGGGCGGATTTTACAGGTTTTTGCTACATATGAACACTTTTCACATTCTACCGTGCAACGCGGGCTGATAGACCTCCCTTCATGCAAAATCTTAAGGTCCTAGCTCATATCCAAGGCACCATAGCCAGCTAAATAGACAATAATAGAAAACTTATACTTGATTTGTATTGCTTCTTACTATCACGTCAACTTACAAGCTTCTTCTGCGTTTTACTATGGTGCTTTTAGTGTCTTCGCATACCACAGCACGCGACATAGCTTTGCAGACGAAAAGTGTAACCGTTGCATAGAGAAGAGCGGCCGATGTGACGATCTGGCATTAAGTCGTTTCGATAGCAAAGGACGAAAACGGGCGGATTTTACAGGTTTTTACTACATATGAACACTTTTCACATTCTCCCGTGCAACTTAGATAATAGACCTCTCTTCAGGCAAAATCTTAAGGTTCCAGCTCATGCCCAAGGCATCAAAGCCGGCTAAAAAGACAATAATCGATGACTAAATCTCGATTTGTACTGCTTCTTACTGGCTATCACATCAACTTTAGAAGCTTCTTCTACGTTCTACTATGGTGCTTTTAGTGTTTCCGCATACCGCAGCACGTGACATAGCTTTGCAGACGAAAAGTGTAACCGTTTCATAGAGCAGATCGGCCAATGTGACGATCTAGTAATTAAGTCGATTCGATAGCAAATGACGAAAACGAGCTGTTTTTAAGGTTTTTACTAGATATGAAATCATTTCACATTCCCGCGTACAACATGGCTGCTAGACCTCCCTTAAGGCAAAATCATAAGGTACTAGCTCATGTCCAAGGCACCAAAGCCGGCTAAAAAGTCGATAATCGATAACTAAAACTTGAATTGTACTGCTTCTTACTGCCTATTACATCAACTTAGAAACTTCTTCTGTGTTCTACTATGGTGCTTTTAGTGTCTCCGCATATCGCAGCACGCGACATAGCTTTACAGACGAAACGTGTAACCGTTTCATAGAGAAGAGCGGCCAATGTGACGATCTGGTATTAAGTGTGAGATGATCCACATGAGTTCCAAAAGAAATCCGCTGAAATTCCATTACTCGATAAATAGTACAATTCTCAAGGCTGTCAATTCAACTAAGTACCTGGGTGTTAAAATTACGAACAACTTCAGTTGGAAGGACCACATACATAATAATATCGTGAAGGCGAGCCAAAGGTTGCGGTTCATTGGCAGGACACTTAGAAGATGCAACAACTCCACTAAAGAGACAGCTTACACTACACTCGTTCGTCCTCTGTTAGAATATTCATACGCAGTGTGGGATCCTTACCAGGTGTCTCCACATACCGCAGCACTTGATATAGCTTTGCACACGATAAATTTAACCGTTTCAGAGAGAAAAGCGGCCAATGTGACGATCTGGCTTTAAGTCCATTCGATAGCAAATGACAAAAACGGACGGATTTCTCAGGTTTTTACTACATATGAACACTTCTGACATTCTCCTGTGCAACGTGGCTGCTAGACCTCCCTTCTTGCAAAATCGTAAGGTCCTAGCTTACGTCCAAAGCACCAAAGCCGTCTAAAAAGTCAATAATCGATAACTAAAACTTAAATTGTACTGCTTCGTACTGGCTATAACATCAACATAGAAGATTCTTCTGTGTTCTGTTGTGGTGCTTTTAGTGTCTCCGCATACCATAGCACGCGAAATAGCTTTCCACACCATAAATGTAACCGTTTCAGAGAGAAGAGTGGCAAATATGACGATCTGGCATTAAGTCGACTCGATAGCAAATGATGAAAACGGACGGATTTCTCAGGTTTTTACTACATATGAACACTTTTCACATTCTCCCGTACAATGCGGCTGCTAGACTTCCCTTCATGCAAAATCTTAAGGTTCTAGCACATGTCCAAGGCAGCAAAGCCGGCTAAAAAGTCAATAATCTATATCTAAAACTTGAATTGTACTACTTCTTACTGGCTACTACATCAATTTTGAAGGTTCTTCTGTGTTCTACTATGGTACTTTCAGTGTCTCCGCATACCGCAGCACGCGACATAGCTTTGCAGACGATAAATGTAACCGTTTTAGTGAGAATAGCGGCCAATGTGACGAATTGGCTTTAAGTCTATTCGTTAAAAAATGAGAAAACGGATGGATTTCTCAGGTTTTTACTACATATGAACACCTTTCACATTCTCCCGTGCAACGCGGCTGGTAGTCCTCCTTTCATGTAAAATCTGAAGGTCCTAACTCAAGTCCAAGGA
Organism: Schistocerca gregaria; assembly: GCF_023897955.1. NCBI lineage: Eukaryota > Metazoa > Arthropoda > Insecta > Orthoptera > Acrididae > Schistocerca > Schistocerca gregaria. The sequence continues at coordinate 2,937,538 of NW_026061803.1, read as the reverse complement.
ACCAAGGTTGGCAAAAAAGTCAATAATCGATAACTAAAACTTGAATTGTACTGCTTCTTACTGGCGTTTACACCAACTTAGAAGTTTCTTCTGTGTTATACTATGGTGCTTTTAGTGTCTCCGCATGCCGCAGCACGCAACATAGCTTTGCATACGATAAATATAACGGTTTCAGAGAGAATAGCAGCCAATGTGACGATCTGGCTTTAAGTCAATTCGATAACAAATGCCGAAAACGGACGGATTTCTCAGGTTTTTCCTACATATGAACACTTTTCACATTCTCCCGTACAATGCGGCTGCTAGACCTCCCTTCATGCAAAATCTTAAAGTTCTAGCACATGTCCAAGGCAGCAAAGCCGGCTAAAAAGTCAATAATCTATATCTAAAACTTGAATTGTACTACTTCTTACTGGCTACTACATCAATTTTGAAGGTTCTTCTGTGTTCTACTATGGTACTTTCAGTGTCTCCGCATACCGCAGCACGCGACATAGCTTTGCAGACGATAAATGTAACCGTTTTAATGAGAATAGCGGACAATGTGACGAATTGGCTTTAAGTCTATTCGTTAAGAAATGAGAAAACGGATGGATTTCTCAGGTTTTTACTACATATGAACACCTTTCACATTCTCCCGTACAATGCGGCTGCCAGACCTCCCTTCATGCAAAATCTTAAGGTTCTAGCACATGTCCAAGGCAGCAAAGCCGGCTAAAAAATCAATAATCTATATCTAAAACTTGAATTGTACTACTTCTTACTGGCTACTAGATCCACTTCGAAGCTTCTTCTGTGTTCTACTGTGGTGATTTTAGTGTCTCCACATACCGCAGCAATCGATATAGCTTTGCACACGATAAATGTAACCGTTTCAGAGAGAAAAGCGGCCAATGTGACGATCTGGCTTTAAGTCCATTAGATAACAAATGACGAACACGGACAGATTTCTCAGGTTTTTACTACATATGAACACTTTTCACATTCTCCCGTGCAACGCGGCTGCTAGTCCTCCTTTCATGCAAAATCTTTAGGTCCTAGCTCATGTCCAAGGAAACAAAGCCGGCTAAAAATCAATAATCGATAGCTAAAACTTGAATTGTACTGGCATTACTGGCTATTACATCAACCTACAAGCTTCTTCAGTGTTCAACTATGGTGCCTTTAGTGTCTCCGCATACCGCAGCACGCTAGACAGCTTTACACAAGATAAATGCAACCGTTTCAGAGAGACGAGCGGCCAATATGGCGATCTGGCATTAAGTCGATTTGATAGAAAATGACGAAAACGGGCGAATTTCTCAGGTTTTTACTACATAAAAACACTTCCCACATTCTCCCGTGCAAGTCGGCGGCTAGATCTCCCATCATTCGAAATCGTAATGTCGTAGCTCATGTTCAAGGCGCCAGAGCCAGCTAAAAAGTCAATAATCGATAACCAAAACTTGAATTGTACTGCTTCTTACTGGCTATCACATCAACTTAGAAGCTTCTTCCGTGTTCTACTATGCTGCTTTTAGTGTCCAGGCATACCGCAGCAAGCGACATAGCTTTGCACAAGATAAATGTAATCGTTTCAGAGAAAAGAGCGGCCAGTATGACTATCTGGTTATAAGTCGATTCGATAGCAAATGACGAAAACGGTCGTATTTCTCAGTTTTTTACTACATATGAAACTTTTCACATTCTCCCGTGCAACTCGGCTGCTAGTCCTCCTTTCATGCATAAACTTCGGTCCTAGCCCATGTCCAAGAAAACAAAGCAGATTAAAAGTCAATAATCGATAGATAAAACTTGAATTGTACTGTCCTTACTGGCTATTACATCAACCTAGAAGCTTCTTCTGTGTTCAAGTATGGTGCCTTTAGTGTCTCCGCATACCGCAGTACGCGACATAGCTTGACCAGACGATAACTGTGACCGTTTCAGAGAGAAGGGCGGCCAATATGGCGATACGGAATGAAGTCGATTCAATAGCAAATGACGATGACGGTTGTATTTCTCAGGTTTTTACTACATATGAACACTTTTCACATTCTTCCGTGCAACGCGGCTGCCAGTCCTCCTTTCATGCAAAAATCTTAAGGGCCTAGCTCTTGTCCAAGGCACCAAAGAAGGGTAAAAAGTCAATAATCGAAAACTAAAACTTCAATTGTACTGCTTCTTACTGGCTATTACATCAACTTAGAAGCTTTATCTGTTTTATACTATCGTGCTTTTAGTGTCTCCGCATACCGCAGCACGCGCCATGGCTTTGCAGACGATAAATGTAACCATTTCAGAGAGAATAGCGGCCAATGTGACGTTCTGGTTTTAGGTCGATTCTATAACAAATGACGAAAACGGGCGGATTTCTCAGGTTTTTACTACATATGAACACTTTTCACATTCTTCCGTGCAACGCGGCTGCCAGTCCTCCTTTCATACAAAATCTTAATGTCTTAGCTCATGTTCAAGGCAACAAAGCCAGCTAAAATCAATAATCGATAACTAAAATTTGAATTGTGTTGCTTCTAACTGCCTATTACATCAACTTCGAAGTTTCCTCTGTGTTCTACTGTGGTTCTTTTAGCGTCTACACGTATCGCAACACGCGATATAGCTTTGCACACGATAAATGTAACCGTTTCAGAGAGGAGAGCGGCCAATATGACGATCTGGCATTAAGTCGATTCGATACAAATGACGAAAACAAGCTGATTTCTCAGGTCTTTACTACATACGAACACTTTTCACATTCTCCCGTGCAACGCGGCTGCTAGTCCACCTTTCATGCAAAATCTTAAGGTCCTAGCTCATGTCCAAGGCACCAAAGAAAGGTAAAAATTCAATAATCGATAACTAAAACTTGAGTTGTACTGCATCTTACTGGCTATTACATCAACTTAGAAGCCTCTTCTGTGTTCTACTATGGTGCGTTTAGTGTCTCCGCATACCGCAGCATGCGACATAGCTTTGCACACGATAAATGCAACCGTTTCAGAGACAATAGCGGCCAATGTGACGATCTGGCTTTAAGTCGATTCGATAACAAATGACGAAAACGGGCGGTTTTCTCAGGTTGTTACTACATATGAACACTTTTCACATTCTCCCGTGCAACGCGACTGCTAGTCCTCCTTTCATGCAAAATATTAAGGTCCTACCTCTTGTCCAAGGCACCAAAGACGGGTAAAAAATCAGTAATCGTTAACTAAAACTTGAATGGTACTCCTTCTTACTGCCTTTCACAACAACTTAGAAGCTTCTTCTGTGTTCTACTATGGTGCTTTTAGTGTCTCCGCATACCTCACCACGCGACATAGCTTTTCAGAAGATAAATGTAACCGTTTCTGAGAGAATAGCGTCCAATGTGACGATCTGGCTTTAAGTCGATTCGATAACAAATGACGAAACGGGCGGTTTTCTCAGGTTGTTACTATATATGAACACTTTTCACATTCTCCCGTGCGACGCGGCTGCTAGTCCTCCTTTCATGCAAACTCTTGAGGGCCTAGCTTGAAACGTCCTCTTTGGAAAATTTATACACGACTGTGCTTTAACTGACACACAATATTTTTAGCGCAACGCAATCTGCCTTCCAAAAATCCCTACGAAAGAATGGCCCTGATTAACATTAACCTATACGTTTCACAAATCACTTACCTCAGAAAAATCTTCGTTACTCGAACTACTGCAATACAGCGAGCGCCACTACTGCCAGCTAACTAAAAGAATCAAACTACGGAAGGCACTAACTACTGATAGGTACAGTTAGCAAATGAAAGATTTTCATAGAGAACAAACAATGTATTTACCTTAATAGTCATAATATATATATCAGTTCATGACACCAATTCTTACAAATTTCAAAACTCCGCCATCTCTCTCCCCACATCCACCACTGCTGGCGGCTCACCTCCAACTGCGCAACGCTCAACGCTACGCGCTGTTAGCATCCAGCTGCCGCTGCCCAACACTACAATGGCAGACAACAATGCAAACTAAACACAGACTGCACACGGCACAGCCAGTGATTTTTTCATACCGAGCGCTATGTGGCGTTACCAATAAGAAGACCTAAACAGCCTTCTTACATAGCCCCCATGCTCCCCACAAAAAATTTTTACAGATTGTTTTGGGCAGTGGCCAATAATGATTTGATATAATTTTTCATAATTACTATAACAAAGATATCAAATACACACACTTATTGATACAATGTTGGTCAGAAGCTAAAACTTTCTCACAGTCCATAAAGACAGTCCTGATCGTTCATCATAGTAAAATAGCAGTGTTTTTGATCAATGTCTATGCAGTAAAAGAAAATGCACACTTAAGTAGTGGATTTCCATGCAGTCTTGAAGAAGTAGTGTTTTCCTTCCAACAGAAAGACAGTGCTGGCTCTTCAGATGCTGACAGGTAATGGGCCACCACAGAGCAAACCCACAGCAGAGTCAGCCCAAGTTTTGAAGAATATTGGTAGGTAGGTCGTCACAGAATAGGCCCATTGTAGTCCTGGTAGAGATTACGGTATTGGTGGGCCACCAGAGGTGCAGACCCATTGCAGTCCTTGTAGAAATAATGGTATTGGTGAGTCATCAAAGGTGTAGACCCACTGTAGTCCTTGTAGAGATGGCCAGCAGCTATCTGTTTGACTGTGCAGGCGCACAATCACCATTGAAGAGTCTTGCGGATAATATAACAAGTCCATAACCACCACTTGTGCACTCAGAAAAATTGTTTTTGAATTGTCCTTAGAACCAGCAATGCTGTTATCCATTCCCTTACTGAGTTATTAACACACGTGCAAACACTATCAGTCCCTACTTCTCACATATTGTCAATATACTATGACCACCAGAAACGTGTGACGTGAAATGTAATTTACAAGTTACTTAATTTGATGAACTGGTGTCAATTACAATTTTATAACATAAGAATGCAATAACAAAGGTACAAAATACATCTTTAAAGAACATAACAATACAGATAACATTTGCAGTAGTACAGGCTTACAAAAGAATCGAAATAGTAAATACATCAGTGTTACAAAAATTACAACAAAAGTACATACATAAGGTTCAGAATAACTTTTGAAACATCAACTTCACACATGAGCATTAAAACAAAACACTATAAATAATGTCTGAACATATTTACAAAGAAAATGACATAGTATTTGAAAAATTCTACAACATAAATCTTATTAGCTAAACACATAAAGACAGGAAAAAGACAAATACACAAGGGTACATAAACACATAGAGGGATAATACGAAAGGAAAGGACAGTGTTTGTTTTACTGCAGTATTTTGCATAGAGATCTCCCTTAGTTCATCATTTTTCCAAAAAGTCCTATCTAAACCTGCTTTCTGTATTCGGTTCACATCCTCTTTCAAAAATAGTTTTTCTCCACTGTACACTACTTTTTTGGCCAAACCAGTTTCTTAAAGCTTCTCAATGCTTTTCTTCCAATTCATCATAGTTAGTTTCTTATATAGTCTACCCCCTCTTAAGCTAACTTAAATCTACTGAGCTCAGATACGAAACTAAGAGACGAGGCAATGCAGCAGCACAAAACAATTAACACAAACAGCAATGATAAAAAAATGGAAATTGGCAAAAAAAGGCAGCAATATTATAACTAATATAAGGCAAACAAGAAAAATAAATCAGTAATAAAATTAGCTTAACCTAGTAATACAAAGTGACATTCAGTAGCACTATGAATGGCAAGCAGCCGCAGCAAATGCTATAACTTATACCTAAACATGACAAAGCTGAAGCAGAAAAAATATTACAGTATAAATGTTTAATATCTATGTCACATCTTAACACTAGAGTGATGCATCACGAAAACATACGCTAGCAGATAAGTTACCAAATCGTAAAAAGATTATTTTGGCAATTCCTGTGAAGGGAAATGTCTATTTGTGTTCTCTTTTCTAAGAAAGTATCATAAAATGATTCTTTACTGGGTCTGTAGACAGAAAATAGTGATATTAGTACATCTATTAAATTTTGTTTTAGCCAATGCTGCAGTGCAGATAGAAACTGGATATTAAAGAAAATGAGCAATCTCTCAGCTAGAAAGACAATAGATATAAAATATTTCTCATCATTTCATTTCAGTAAATATCATAAATTAAGAGCTTCACAGTGTAATCATATGTTTTCAGGTTTGGGCGTGGCGTATTTGCGATGCTTTCTACAAAGGAATGAATGTCAATAGCGAGGATAATGGCCTCTTTTTTTTACCTGTGTCTCTGAAAGGCACACACTAATGGCTTTCTTTTTGTCAGGTGGTTGTCGCGCAGCTGGGTGCCCACGACTCATTACATGCAGGTGGTCACTTAACTGTCTTATCGAAATATTTACGACACCAGTTTCCGCTACAGTGGCAGGCTCATATAAAAAAATTCACAGGTCAAGAATTTGCGTTACACATCTGTAGAAACAAAATACTATTGATATAACAGTGTCCAAAAAATTTTCGTCGGCATTGTAATACGTTCACGCATTTACATACATTTCATAACTCTTAAAGTACGATTCTTGGTTTCCAACAACTTTTTTCACAAACCAGAGTCCCTAACCTCTACTCATTATTTCTTACCTTATTCGTCGACACTTCTTCAATATTTCATCATAACAGATACATAGCATAATCAAATGACTCATATAGCATCGGCTTATTGATCATAAACATACCGCAAGAGCATAATACACATAGTAATCGTAATAATAACATCATAACACCTCAGTCAACTCTCAAAATCTCCGTAACTTCCTCCAATAATTTCAAAACCTAAAAAAAAAATTCTCTGCTCATGTCAAAAGTGTCATCTGCCTCAAACGTACTTTAAAAATCGTGATCCCATACCAAATATGTCATTCAAAGCTCTCATAGTATCACAATGGTTCCGAAAAAATATGAACAGTTCACAAAGTACAGACAAAATACAACTTCGTAAGTGTGAAGTTATCCAATGGTGTAATTACGTAAACATCTGTCGCTGATGTAGTAAAGTAAATGTTTGTCTCTCTCAGTTAAATGATGAGATAGCTGTGTAATTTATGTGTTAGAGAAATATGGTACCGATGTGTAAAGTTGTATAAGCAAATACCATATTAGCTAGGGCTCCTTGTGCTTGCCAAACACATGGTACACAAAGCATGCGTGTACCCCCCTGAGGATAATGTAATTATATCCTCAAGTGTTACAGATTACAGCAATGGAATGAAATGTATCACGGAAAACTTTCTTTGTAATTAAAATATGTTGAAAAATAAATAGTTTAATGCGTGTCCTGTAGCGCTAAATGTGCGTCTTGCTGTAAGACAATCTCTGTGGAAGTGTCGTAGTTGTTGTCCTCCGAAGACTAAGTTCTGCAGAAGTCAATGTACTTACCTCATGATAAACGAAATTGAAATGCTTTGCGTATAGATATCATAGTTATTACGCTTATTGCCGTGATGAAGTAAGTACTGTACTGTACGTATTGTTGTGCTACAGAAAAGGCTGTCTCATTGTAGCTATACCACAAACGTTACTACTAAAACATGTTTTACTTTCCAGAGAAATTCAGAAAAACTGTGTAGATATAAAACAGATAAACTGCAAAAGCAACGTTGTAAATTGTCACTCATTAGTAGCGTCGTGATAAAATCGTGTAGCTGTCACATAAACTAACCACTGTATCATCTGGTATCTCACAGAAAGTACTTTAAATCCAGAATGTATTTTCAAGTAAACCAAAATGTTGCATTAAAATCCCATTAGCAATACTGGTAAATGTTCTAAGTATGTGAACCTTATGGTCGTTACGTAATCGTGCAACTAACAAGCAAGAATGTACACGCACAATAACACTGTGACGTCTGTTCACTATAACAATGCATTCGTAATTTCTGTTAAAATATGTTCCGTAGGTTCTAAACTGGATAGTAAACTTCAAACATTGTTGCATGTTAACAGTTTCTCAGTGTGACAAAGCATACTAGAAATGTGAAGTGAAATGTTTTATGGCAAAGACAAAGTTAAAAAGCAGATTATCTTTCAATAAACGGTTTTACATGTGAAATGTGGTGTAAACCTTTACTCTTCCTAGTACGCAGAGTTTCAACTTCAACGCAATTATCATGTGGTATACGTCGGATTCTGTAAGGTCCATTGTAAACTAGAAAGAATTTGTGACTCAAGTGTTTCTTCTTATGTGACAATGGATGAGCTTTAATGAGAACTTTCTGACCAATATATAATTTCTTTGCATTTGCTTTACCGTGTAATTTTTTCCTTTTGTCTGCAGCAGAATTTATATTTTTAATAGCCAAATCAATTATGTCTTTGTGTCGAAGTTTACGTGTATTCGGAAAAGGTACAAGCTCTCTTATTCTGTTTGGTGGTTCTTTATTCTTCAGTACAAGAACAGGTGGTAAAGCAGTGGAGTCATGAGGCATTTCATTCAGCACGTTTTGAAATAAGTGTAAATATCTGTCCCAATGCTGATGCTTTCTGTGACAATAAAGTCTGCAAAGCTTATTGATTTCTTTCATAATCCGTTCAGACGGGTTACAATGTGGTGAGTACAATGAAATAAAAACAGATTTGATTTTATGGTTACGAAGCATGCGTGACCAAACAGCAGATCTGAATTGCGGTCCGTTATCTGAAATTACTTTACTAACGTGTCCAACTTCACGTAAGAAATTTCTAACAAAGGCGTTGGATACAGACCGTCCAGTGGCTTTACGTAACGGAGTGAAAGAAACGAATTTTGAAGTAAGTTCAACAGCGACTAGAACGTACGAAAATCCATTAGATGTTCTGACAAGCGGTCCCAAGACATCAACAGCAGCAAATTCTTTTAATTTAGAAGGAATGATAGGAAACAATGGAGCACGATGAGTGACAGTAGATGGTTTCGCCTTTTGACAAAGTTTACAAATAGACAAGACTCTTCGAATTCTCTTTTCCATATTGTTAAAATAACAAGTCGTTCGAAGAATATGATAACATTTTCGTGGACCAAAATGTGCATAGCTGAAATGAATGTACCAAATGAGCTTATTAACAAAATCGTCTGGAATGCAAAGTACCCATAGCTTGTCATCAACAGTGCATCGTTTGAACAGTATGTTGTTTCTAACCAGATAATAAAGCCGAATCTGTGTGTGTGTCTTTTCATGTCATTTACTTTTGATGTCTTTCCAAATCGGATCTTTGTCTTGTTCATGAGCAATGTCCTTTAAAGATGTGGTGATGAAGTTTTCAAAGGCGACTTTCTGGATGTAAAGAATACTGAAATTTCTCTCGAGGTTGCTTTCTGTGTTACTTTTCTCAAGCCCAGCCGGTGCGCGTGACAGTGCGTCCGCAACAATGTTCTCCTTGCCGGGAATGTAGACTATTGTGAAGTGGAATTCTTGCAGAAACAATGCCCAACGTTTTAACCTGTCATGATTTAATTTTGAAGACATAAGAAATTGTAATGCACGGTGGTCACTGTATACTTTTACGTGCTTACCATAAAGAAAGAAACGGAATTTGTTAAATGCCCAAACGATAGCTAAAGCTTCTAATTCAGTAACGGAATAACTTTTTTCAGATTTTGTTAGCACTCGGCTAGCAAAAGCAATGGTTTTCTGAACAGTAATGTCATTTTCTGTGGCTTCTTGAAATAAATGGGCACCAAGACCGACTTTAGAAGAATCCGTGCTTAGGCAAAAGTCTTGTGAAAGATCTGGATGAGCTAGTATTGGCGCGTTAAGGAGCGATTCTTTCAAAGAATTGAATTCCAACTGTGCTTGTTCGTCCCAGTTCCAAATAGTATTTTTTCCAGTGAGAGAACAAAGTTTTGGTGTAACTAGAATTTGCATATTCAGAAAACGACGGTAAAAATTACGAGACCTAGAAAACTGCGGACTTGTTTTTTTGTGGATGGAATTGGAATGGCTCTGATTGCTTCTAACTTTTCAGGAACCGGCTGGATGCCTTCAGAAGAAATAATATGTCCCAAAAACTTCACTTTTGTCCTACCGAATTCAGACTTTTCCAAGTTAACTGTAATTCCAGATTCTGCAAAAATATGTAACACGCTGTTGAGGATGCGATTATGTTGTTCCCATGAGGCTTCTGCTATCAGAATATCGTCCACATATAAGGTGATGTGACGTTTTAAGAGCTCAGGTAATATGGAATTTAGCCCGCGAATGAATGCTGCCGAGGAAATGTTCGAACCAAAAGGAAGGTTCCGAAACTGATAACAAACGCCGAAACAAAGAAAAGCTGTATATTTTCTACATTCTGGATGAAGTTCGATCTGATAAAAGCTGGATCTGAGATCAATGGAAGACAACACTTTTACACCATTAAAATTTTGAAGAAGTTCTTCCAACGTTTGCGGCCTGTCTGTTTCAGGAATAATGATAGTATTGATTTGTCTCGAATCTAAGACAAGCCTGATCGATCCATTTTTCTTCTCAACAACATGTAATGGATTGTTGTATGAGCTTACTGCAGGCTCAATAATGCCGTCGTCAAGCATGGATTGTATTTCTGTTCTAACACGGTCCCTATAATGTGCTGGAATTACGTATGGTCTAACACAAAATTTAGTATGCTCACGAACACGAAATTGGTATTGAAATCCCTTGATTGTTCCTGTTTTGTGAGTAAAAATTGTGGAATGTGCTTGTAAAATCTCAGAAAGGTCCTGCCTATCAGTGTCATTACAATTCTCAATTGTTTGAATTTTATTCTGAATTAACTCATTAGTTTCAATTGTGCCGTCGATATCATCCCTGTCAGTACTTGCAGAGCGACTGTTAGTGTCTATTTCCGTAGAAAATTCCGAACTGTTGTCTAACAGAAGGTAAATCCGATTAATTTCCTCGTCATGGTTTGAGAGCCAATCTTCAAATTTCAAAGCTATTGACTTACCTTCTTTCTCTAAACTTATTTCGGCATCGTGAAAGTTTAAGATTGCTTTGTATTCATTCAAAAAGTCTACTCCCAGTATAATTTCCGTCGACAACAATGGAACAATAAGAAAGTTCATAGAGAAGCTGTGGCTCTGACAAAAGAATTCTAATTTAGTTTGTTGGCGTACATCTACACTTTTCCAATGACTGCACTTTGTAATTTAATCTTGCGTAACGGAAGTGTGGGGCAATCGTTCGATTTATTGCATTTGCTAAAAGCTGTTTCACTAATTACTGAAATGGGACTGCCTGAGTCAAGTACTGCCTTAAAATTTTACGTCATTTACAGTAATGTGAATCTCAGGATATGCAATGTTGTTGTGTTTTACGTCGTGTTCCTGGAGTAATATGTCCCTAATGTCTTCCATTTTAACGTAATTACTAGCTACAGCAGCTGCGTCGTCAGTTTGATAAGTACGTTTTGAGGCTGCCAGCGGTATGTGTCATTGCCTATTGTGTCTTTGTTGGCGCGCGTCGTTATTGGGATTTGGAGACCTAACTTCTACAAATTCACCTTGTCGAGAGGGCCCTGCTCTGTTTGATTCCCGCCAGTTCTGCTGCAATTCAGGTCTGTCGTTACGATCATATCGTCTGTCGTCATGTCGGTAGATTCCATAGTTTCTTTCTTGTCGGTCACGTGGTGGAGAATTTCTCTCTGAATCGTAACTGCGCGCTGGACCGTTGCGTCTAAAGTTATTCTGTCTCCCTTGATAGTAATTATTTTGGTTCCCATATTGTCTGTTTCTCTGATTGTCTCTGTGATAGTCATTACCGCGGAGAGGTGACCTTTCCCTGTAATTATTACTACTCTGCCAACGGTTGTCATACGGGTGGTGTCTGTTTTGGTCACGATTTGTATTGTGAGAATAGCCTTGTCGTGTCCAGTTATTATTTCTTTCATCACGGAATTGCGACGGATGTGACCTGTAATTGTTGTGTTCCTGTTTTCGCGTTCCGCGATTGTCAGTGTCAATTTCTAATTCTTGTAAGAGTCCCTGAAAAGCTTCAATGTCGTCTTTGCAACGGCCTGCCAAAATAATATGCCGTAAATGTTCAGGCAATTTGATTAAGCAAATGCGGATGAGTTCTGACGGGCTGTATGGGTTTGACAGGTACTGATTCTTGTGCAACATGTCTTCAAAATATTTCACAAGACTGGAAAATTCAGATTGTTCGAAATGTTTCATCATCATGATGCCACGTTTTACTCGGTCTTGTGTGGCTTGCGGCCAATATGCTGAGAGGAAGGCATGGTAAAATTCTCCTTCACTGTGGCAATCGTGAATGACCGATCGCATTCTTACAGCTGGTTCATTCTCTAAGTAGCCACACATAAATTCTAATCTGTGCTCTAGTGACCAGTTGGGAGGAAAACAATGAGAGAATTGATGGAGCCACGCTTGTGGATGAATGTCGTTGCCAGAATTCTTAAATGTTTTGAATTTACGTGCAGTAATGAACAGCTTATAGTCAAAATCATCGTCTCGGCGGGTAGCATATCGGTCATTGTTACGTCGTGTCGGCGGTTCCAACTCAGAATTCGGTGTACATTGCCAATTTCTTTCATAATTTCCGAAGCGCCCTGTGTTATTATTTTGTGGCTGTTCCGTATTTCTATGTCCCTCTTTCCGTATTGGAGCGCGAGTGTCCTCTGAAATACGTAATTGTTGTATTACCTGTGTCAGCTGATCTTGTACTTCCCGGATTTCTCTTTGGTGTTGCGTACTAATTTGATTCAGACTTTGTTTGAATTTCCTAATTTGTTCGCACTCTTCTGTGTCATTAAAGACTACCGGTTTTGTGTCATTCAAATTATCATCTACCTTCGTAGATAAATTAGTGAACTGATCCGAAAGTTCGGCTACTTTCTCCGATAGTGAACACATTTCCTCAGTGTGTTTTTCTGAACCAAATTTCAGAATGTCCATTTGTGTTGAAATCGAATCTACTGTGTCCTTTAAGTTTTCCTGAGTTCTTGCAAGTTGCGTAACCGAATTGGTGGATGCAACTGAGTCCATTTTAGCTTGCAAGGTGTCGTGATTTTCACGAACAACAGTTTGCAATTCTTTTATGGCTGCTTCGTGATTCTGTAATGAGTTTTCATGCCGCGAAAAAATAGGTTGAAAATGCTCACAAATTTGTGTTTTTACGTCATTAAAGATTTTTTGACATTTCGATTCAATGTTATGTAACTCAGTAGTTAAATCTTCACGTGTTTGTTCAAGTGTGGTGTCTAACTTCCGAAGATTATGTTCCATTGTGTCCAACTGTTGCTGTGTTTGTCTCTGATTTTGTTCCATTGTGTCTAACTTTTGAAGATTTTGTTCCATTGTGTCTAACTTTTGAAGATTATGTTCCATTGTGTCTAACTTTTGAAGATTTTGTTCCATTGTGTCTAACTGTTGCTGTGTTTGTCTCTGGTTTTGTTTCATTTGTTGCATTAATTGCAATAATAATGTATTAGTGTCTGGAATTTGATCATCTATGCTTTTCGGCAGTGCATTTGCACCGGCAACATTCACAGTTTGACAAGCAGAAAATGTGTCTCGGCTTATTTGAGAAAACGGTGAGGACGCAAAACCTGAATGTACAGTATTTGCAAGATTGTGTCCTGTCATATCGGATTCCTGACACGAGCTGTTGCCGACCAATCGATCGATAATGCTTCCCTGTTAACTAACTGTTTCACTTCCTACACCATTATTTGCAGCCTGCTCCATTTTCCTATGCACTATTACCAAATTACTACTTTGAACATTTGTGAATTCATTACATGGTGGCGCTAACACATTGCTTCCGTCTTCACTGTCATTTCCCAGTTTACTTTGTAGCCTAGCATTACGTTTTTCACACGCCATTATTGTCACAATATTTCACACGATAACACAGAAAAGCACAATTTGAAGAGCAAAAATAAGAGAACACATTAACATAGCACTGAAAATAATATCTAGTTAATTGCAAGCGCAGCTGCAAAATACTTGGTGCAACTCTACATGCATGCCACAACTGTTGTACTGTACAACAATGAAAGACTACAACTACAAAGGAAATTCACTCTAAGATTACGCGCTAGCAATAAACAAAAGCTACACTAATTACACAAACTACAAGGAAAAAATCAGAAGATTCCAGTGAGGTATCCTCGGCTAAGGGTCGACATATGAAACGTCCCCTTTGAAAAATTATACAAGACTGTGCTTAAATTGACACACAATAGTTTTAGCGCAACGCAATCTGACTTTCAGTAATCCCTAAAAAAGAATGGCCCTGACTAACGTTAACCTATATGTTTCACAAATCACTTACCTCACAAAAATCTTCGTTACTCGAACAACTGCAATACAGCGAGCGCCACTACTGCCAGCTAACTAAAAGAATCAAACTACGGAAGGCACTAACTACTGATAGGTACAGTTAGCAAATGAAAGATTTTGATAGAGAACAAACAATGTATTTACCTTAATAGTCATAATATATATATCAGTTCATGACACCAATTCTTACAAATTTCAAAACTCCGCCATCTCTCTCCCCACGTCCACCACTGCTGGCGGCTCACCTCCAACTGCGCAACGCTACGCGCTGTTAGCATCCAGCTGCCGCTACCCAACACTACAATGGCAGACAACAATGCAAACTTAACACAGAGTGCACACGGCAAAGCCAGTGATTTTTTCATACCGAGCGCTATGTGGCGTTACCAATAAGAAGACCTAAACAGCCTACTTACAAGCTCATGTCCAAGGCACCAAAGAAGGGTAAAAAATGAATAATCGATAACTAAAACTTGAATTGTACTACTCCTTACTGGCTATTACATCAACTTAGAAGCTTCATCTGTGGTATACTATGGCGCTTTTAGTGTCTCCGCATACCGCAGCACGCGACATAGCTTTGCAGACGAAAAAAGTAACCGTTTCAGAGAGAAGAGCGGCCAATGTGACGATCTGGCTATAAGTCGATTCGATAGCAAATGACAAAAACGGATGGATTTCTCAAGTAGATTCGTTGACAAATGACGAAAACGGGCGGATTTCTCAGGTTTTCACTACATATGAACACTTTTCACATTCTCCCAAGCGACGCGTCTTCTAGTTCTCCTTTCATGCAAAATCTTAAGGTCCTAGCTCATGTCCAAGGCACCAAAGCCGGCTAAGAAGTCAATAATCGATAACTAAAACTTGAGTAGTACTGCTTCTTTCTGGCTATTACATCAACTTAGAAGCTTTTTCTGTGTTCTACTATTGTGCTTTTAGTGTCTTCGCATACCGCAGAACGCGACATAGCTTTGCAGACGATAAATGTAACCGTTCCAGAGAAAAGAGCGGATAATGTGACGATCTGGCTTTGAGTCGATTCGATAACGAATGACGAAAACGGACATATTTCTCCTGTTTTTACTATATATGAACACAGTTCACATTCTACCGTGCAACGCGGCTGCTAATCCGCCATTCATGCAAAATCTTAAGGTCCTAGCTCATGTCCAAGGCACCAAAGCCAGCTAAAAAGTCAATAATCGATAACTAAAATTTGCGTTCAACTGCTTCTTACTGGCTATTACATCAACTTAGAAGCTTCTTCTGTGTTCAACTATGATGTTTTTAGTGTCTCCGCAAACCGCAGCACGCTACATAGCTTTGCAGACGATAAATGTATCCGTTTCCGAGAGAATAGCGGCCTTTGTGACGATCTGGCTTTAAGTCGATTCGATAACAAATGAAGAAAACGGACGGATTTCTCAGGTTTTTACTACATATGAACACTTTTCACATTCTCCCGTGCGACGCGGCTGCTAGTACGCCTTTCACGCAAAATCTTAAGGTCCTAGCTCATGTCCAAGGCACCAAGGAAGGCTAAAAAGTCAATAATCGATAACTAAAACTTGAATTGTACTGCTCCTTACTGGCTATTACATCAACTACTATGGTGGTTTTAGTGTCTCCGCATACCGCAGCACGCGAAATAGCTTTTCAGACGATAAATGTAACCGTTCCAGAGAGAAGAGCGTCCAATGTGACGATCTGGCTTTAAGTCTATTCGATAACGAATGGCAAAAACGGACGGATATCTCATGTTTTTACTACATATGAACACTTTTCACATTCTCCCGTGCTACGCGGCTGCTAGTACGCCTTTCACGCAAAATCTTAAGGTCCTAGCTTATGTCCAAGGCACCAAGGAAGGCTAAAAAGTTAATAATCGATAACTAAATTTTGATGTACTGCTTCTTACTGGCTTTTACATTAACATAGAAGTTTCTTCTGTGTTCTACTATGGTGCTTTTAGTGTCTCCGCATTTCGCAGCACGCGGCATAACTTTGCAGGCGATAAATGTAACTGTTTCAGAGAAAATAGCGGCCAATGTGACGATCTGGCTTTAAGTCGATTCGATAACAAATGACGAAAACGGACAGATGTCTCCGGTTTTTATTACATATGAACACTTTTCACATTCTCGCGTGCAACGCGGCTGCTAGTCCTCCTTTCATGCAACTCTTAAGGTCCTACCTCATGTCCAAGGCACCAAAGATGGGTAAAAAGTCAATAATCTATAGCTAAAACTTGAATTGTACTGGTTCTTACTAGCTATTACATCAACTTAGAAGTTTCTCCT
Organism: Schistocerca gregaria; assembly: GCF_023897955.1. NCBI lineage: Eukaryota > Metazoa > Arthropoda > Insecta > Orthoptera > Acrididae > Schistocerca > Schistocerca gregaria. The sequence continues at coordinate 2,920,956 of NW_026061803.1, read as the reverse complement.
GTGTTCTACTATGGTGCTTTTAGTATCACCGCATACCGCAGCACGCGACATAGCTTTGCAGACGATAAATGTAACCGTTTCAGAGAGAAGAGCGGGCAATGTGAATATCTGGCTTTAAGTCGATTCGGTAACAAAGGAGGAAAATTGACGGATTTTTGAGGTTTTTACTACATATGAACACTTTTCACATTCTCTCGTGCAACGCGGCTGCTAGACCTCTTCTCATGCAAAATCTTAAGGTCCTACCTCATGCCCAAGGCACCAAAGAAGGGTAAAAAGTAAATAATCGATAGTTAAAACTTGAATTGTACTGCATCTTACTGGCTATTACATCAACTTAGAAGCTTTTTATGTGTTCTACTATTGTGCTTTTAGTGTCTTCGCAAACCGCAGAACGCGACATAGCTTTGCAGACGATAAATGTAACCGTTCCAGAGAGAAGTGCGGCCAATGTGACGATCTGGCTTTGAGTCGATTCGATAACGAATGACGACAACGGACATATTTCTCCTGTTTTTACTACAGATGAACACAGTTCACATTCTCCCGTGCAACGCGGCTGCTAATCCGCCATTCATGCAAAATCTTAAGGTCCTAGCTCATGTCCAAGGAACCAAGGATAGCTAAAAAGTCAATAATCGATAACTATAACTTGAATTGTACTGCTTCTTACTGGCTTTTACATCAACTTAGAAGCATCTTCTGTGTTCAGCTATGGTGTTTTTAGTGTCTCCGCATACCGCCGCACGCCACATACCTTTGCAGACGATAAATGTAACCGTTTCAAAGAGAATAGCGGCCAATGTGGTGATCTGGCTTTTACTCGATTCGAGAACAAATGACGAAAACGGACGTTTTTCTCAGGTTTTTTCTACATGTGAACACTTTTTACATTCTCCCGTGCAACGCACCTGCTAGTCCTCCTTTCATGTGAAATCTTAAGGTCCTATCTCATGTCCAAGTTACCAAAGAAGGGTAAAAAGTCAATAATCGATAACTAAAACTTGAATTTTACTGCTTCTTACTAGCTATTACAACAAATTAGAAGCTTCTTCTGTGTTCTCCTATGGTGCTTTTAGAGTCTTCGCATACCGCAGCACGCGACATATCTTTTCAGACAATAAATGTAACCGTTTCAAAGAGAATTGCTGCCAATGTGGCGATCTGGCTTTAAGTCGATTCTATAACAAGAGACGAAAACGCACGGATTTCTCAGGTTTTTAGTATATATGAACACTTTTCACATCCTCCCGTGCACCGCGGCTGCTAGTCCTCTTTTCATGCAAAATCTTAAGGTCCTACCTCATGTCCAAGGCACCAAAGAAGGGTAAAAAGTTAATAATCGATAGCTAAAACTTGAATTGTACTGCTTCTTACTGTCTATTACATCAACTTAGAAGCTTCTTCTGTGTTCTACTATGGTGCTATTAGTGTCTTCGCATACCGCAGAACGCGACATAGCTTTGCAGACGATAAATGTAACCGTTCCAGAGAGAAGAGCGGCCAATGTGACGATCTGGCTTTGAGTCGATTCGATAACGAATGACGACAACGGACATTTTTCTCCTGTTTTTACTACAGATGAACACAGTTCACATTCTTCCGTGCAACGCGGCTGCTAATCCGCCATTCATGCAAAATCTTAAGGTCCTAGCTCTTGTCCAAGGAACCACGGAAGGCAAAAAAGTCAATAATCGACAACTAAAACTTGAATTGTACTGCTTCTTACTGGCTTTTACATCAATTTAGAAGTTTCTTCTGTGTTACACTATGGTGCTTTTAGTGTCTCCGCATACCGCAGCACGCTACATAGCTTTGCATACGATAAATGTAAGTGTTTCAGAGAGAATAGCGGCCAATGTGACGATCTGGCTTTAAGTCTATTCGATAACAAATGACGAAAACGGACGGATTTCTCAGGTTTTTACTACATATGAACACCTTTCACATTCTTCCGTGCAACGCGGCTGCTAGTCCTTCCTTTCATGCAAAATCTTAAGGTCCTAGCTCATGTCCAAGTCACCAAAGCCGGCTAAAAAGTCAGTAATCGATAACTAAATCTTGAATTGTACTGCTTCTTACTGGCTATTACATGAACTTGGAGCTTCTGCTGTGTTCTACTATGGTGCATATAGTGTCTCCGTATACCGTAGCACGCGACATAATTTTGCAGACGATAAATGTAACTGTTTGAGAGAGAATAGCGGCCAATGTGACGATCTGGCTTTAAGTCGATTCGATAACAAAGGAGGAAAACGGACGGATTTTTCAGGTTTTTACTACATATGAACACTTTTCACATTCTCCCAAGCGACGCGTCTGATAGTCCTCCTTTCATGCAAAATCTTAAGGTCCTAGCTCATGTCCAAGGAACCAAGGAAGACAAAAAAGTCAGTAATCGATAACTAAAACTTGAATTGTACTGCTTCTTACAAGCTTTTACATCTATTTAGAAGTTTCTTCAGTGTTATACTAAGGTGCTTTTAGTGTCTCCGCATACCGCAGCACGCTACATAGCTTTGCATACGATAAATGTAAGTGTTTCAGAGGGAATAGCGGCCAATGCGACGATCTGGCTTTAAGTCGATTCGATGTCGAATGACGAAAACGGACGGATTACTTCTGTTTTTACTACAAATGAACACAGTTCACATTCTCTCGTGCAACGCGGCTGCTAGTCCGCCATTCATGCAAAATCATAAGGTCCTAGCTCATGTCCAAGGAACCAAGTAAGGCTAAAAAGTCAATAATCGATAACTAAAACGTGAATTGTACTGCTTCTTGCTGGCTTTTACATCAACTTAGATGTTTCTTCTGTGTTATACTATGGTGCTTTTAGAGTCTCCGCATACCGCAGCACGCGACATAGCATTGCAGACGATAAATGTAACTGTTTCAGAGAGAATAGCGCCTTTGTGACGATCTGGCTTTACGTCGATTAGATGACAAATGACGGAAACGGACGGATTTCTCAGGTTTTTACTACATATGAACACTTTTGACATTCTCCCGTGCAACGCGGCTGCTTGTCCTCATTTTTTTTATCAAAATCATAAGATTCTAGCTCATGTCCAAGGCAAAAAAGAAGGGTGAAAAGTGAATAATCGATAACTAAAACTTGAATTGTACTGCTTCTTACTGGCTATTACATCAATTTAGAAGGTTTATCTGTGTTCTACTATTGTGCTTTTAGTGTCTCCGCATACCGCAGCACGCGACATAGCTTTGCAGACGATAAATGTAACCGTTTCAGAGAGAAGAGCGCCCGATGTAACGATCTGGCTTTTAGTCAATTCTATAACAAATGACGAAAACGGCCGGATTTCTCAGGTTTTTACTGTATATGAACACTTTTCACATTCTCCCGTGCACCGCGGCTGCTAGTCCTCTTTTCATGCAAAATCTTAAGGTCCTAGCTCATGTCCAAGGCACCAAGGAAGGGTAAGAAGTAAATAATCGATAAATAAAACTTGAATTGTACTGCTTCTTACTGGCTATTACATCAACTTAGAAGCTTGTTCTGTGTTCTACTATGGTGCTTTTAGTGTCTCCGCATAACGCAGCACGCGACATAGCTTTGCAGACGATAAATGTAACTGTTCCAGAGTGAAGAGCGGCGGCCAATGTGACGATCTGGCTTTAAGTCTATTCGATAACGAATGACGAAAACGGACGGATATCTCAGGTTTTTACTACATATGAACACTTTTCACATTCTCCCGTGTAACGCGGCTGCTAGTACGCTTTTCACGCAAAATCTTAAGGTCCTAGCTCATGTCCAAAGCACCAAGGAAAGTTAAAAGTCAATAATCGATAACTAAATCTTGAATTGTACTGCTTCTTACTGGCTATTACATCAACTACTATGGTGCTTTTAGTGTCTCCGCATACCGCAGCACGCGACATCGCTTTTCAGACGATAAATGTAACCGTTCCAGAGAGAAGAGCGTCCAATGTGTCGATCTGGCTTTAAATCTATTCGAAATCGAATGACGAAAACGGACGGATATCTCAGGTTTTTACTACATATGAACACTTTTCACATTCTCCCGTGCGACGCGGCTGCTATTACGCCTTTCACGCAAAATCTTAAGGTCCTAGCTCATGTCCAAGGCAACAAGGAAGGCAAAAAAGTTAATAATCGATAACTAAATTTTGATGTACTGCTTCTTACTGGATTTTACATCAACTTAGAAGCTTCTTGTGTAGTCTACTATGGTGCTTTTAGGGTCTTCGCATACCGCAGAACGCGACATAGCTTTGCAGACGATAAATGTAACCGTTCCAGAGAGAATAGCGGCCATTGTGACGATCTGGCTTTGAGTCAATTCGATAACGAATGACGAAAACGAACGAATTTCTCCTGTTTTTACTACAGATGAACACAGTTCACATTCTAGCGTGCAACGCGGCTGCTAGTCCTCCTTTCATGCAAACTCTTAAGCTCCTACCTCATGTCCAAGGCACCAAAGAAGCTTAAAAAGTCAATTATCGATAGCTAAAACTTGAATTGTACTGCTTCTTACTGGCAATTACATCAACTTAGAAGCTTCTTCTGTGTTCAACTATGGTGTTTTTAGTGTCTCCGCATACCGCCGCACGCGACATACCTTTGCAGACGATAAATGTAACCGTTTCAGAGAGAATAGCGGCCAATGTGTCGATGTGGCTTTAAGTCGATTCGATAACAAATGACGAAAACGGACGGATTTCTTAGGTTTTACTACATATGAACACAGTTCACATTCTCCCGTGCAACGCGGCTGCTAGTCCGCCATTCATGCTAAATCTTAAGGTCCTAGCTCATGTCCAAGGAACCAAATATGGCTAAAAAGTCAATAATCGATAACTAAAACTTGAATTTTACTGCTTCTTGCTGGCTTTTACATCAACTTAGAAGCTTCTTCTGTGTTCTACTATGGTGCTTCTAGTGTCACCGCATACCGCACCACGCGACATAGCTTTGCAGACGATAAATGTATCCGTTTCAGAGAAAATAGCGGCCAATGTGACGATCTGGCTTTAAGTCGATTCGATAACAAATGACGAAAACGGACAGATGTCTCCGGTTTTTACTACATATGAACACTTTTCACATTCCCTCGTGCAACGCGGCTGCTAGTCCTCTTCTCATGCAAAAGGTCCTACCTCATACCCAAGGCACCAAAGAAGGGTAAAAAGTCAATAATCGATAGTTAAAACTTGAATTGTACTGTATCTTACCGGCTATTACATCAAGTTAGAAGCCTTTTCTGTTTCTACTATTGTGCTTTTAGTGTCTTCGCAAACCGCAGAACGCGACATAGCTTTGCAGACGATAAATGTAACCGTTCCAGAGAGAAGAGCGGCCAATGTGACGATCTGGCTTTGAGTCGATTCGATAACGAATGACGACAACGGACATATTTCTCCTGTTTTTACTACAGATGAACACAGTTCACATTCTCCCGTGCAACGCGGCTGCTAATCCGCCATCCATGCAAAATCTTAAGGTCCTAGCTCATGTCCAAGGAACCAAGGGTAGCTAAAAAGTCAATAATCGATAACTATAACTTGAATTGTACTGCTTCTTACTGGCTTTTACATCAACTTAGAAGTTTCCTCTGTGTTATACTATGGTGCTTTTTGTGTCTCCGCATACCGCCGCACGCCACATACCTTTGCAGACGATAAATGTAACCGTTTCAGAGAGAATAGCGGCCAATGTGGTGATCTGGCTTTTACTCGATTCGAGAACAAATGACGAAAACGGACGTTTTTCTCAGGTTTTTTCTACATATGAACACTTTTTACATTCTCCCGTGCAACGCACCTGCTAGTCCTCCTTTCATGTGAAATCTTAAGGTCCTATCTCATGTCCAAGTCACCAAAGAAGGGTAAAAATTCAATAATCGATAACTAAAACTTGAATTGTACTGCTTCTTACTGGCTATTACATCAACTTGGAAGCTTCTGCTGTGTTCTACTATGGTGCATATAGTGTCTCCGTATACCGTAGCACGCGACATAATTTTGCAGACGATAAATGTAACTGTTTGAGAGAGAATAGCGGCCAATGTGACGATCTGGCTTTAAGTCGATTCGATAACAAAGGAGGAAAACGGACGGATTTTTCAGGTTTTTACTACATATGAACACTTTTCACATCCTCCCGTGCACCGCGGCTGCTAGTCCTCTTTTCATGCAAATTCTTAAGGTCCTAGCTCATGTCGAAGGCACCAAAGAAGGGTAAAAAGTTAATAATCGATAGCTAAAACTTGAATTGTACTGCTTCTTACTGTCTATTACATCAACTTAGAAGCTTCTTCTGTGTTCTACTATGGTGCTTTTAGTGTCTTCGCATACCGCAGAACGCGACATAGCTTTGCAGACGATAAATGTAACCGTTCCAGAGAGAAGAGCGGCCAATGTGACGATCTGGCTTTGAGTCGATTCGATAACGAATGAGGAAAACGGACGGATTTATCCTGTTTTTACTACATATGAACACAGTTCACATTCTCCCGTGCAACACGGCTGCTAGAACGCCATTCATGTAAATTCTTAAGGTCCTAGCTCATGTCCAAGTCACCAAAGAAGGGTAAAAAGTCAATAATCGATAGCTAAAACTTGAATTGTACTGCTTCTTACTGGCTATTACATCAACTTAGAAGCTTGTTCTGTGTTCTACTATGGTGCTTTTAGTGTCTCCGCATACCGCAGCGCGACACAGCTTTGCAGACGATAAATGTAACCGTTCCAGAGAGAAGAGCGGCCAATGTGACGATCTGGCTTTAAGTCGATTCGATAACAAATGACGAAAACGGACGGAATTCTCAGGTTTTTACTACATATGAATACATTTCACATTATCCCGTGCAACGCGGCTGCCAGGAATCCTTTCATACAAAATCTTAAGATCCTAGATCATGTCCAAGGCACCAAAGAAGGGTAAAACCTCAATAATCGATTACTAAAACATGAATTGTACTGCTTCTTGCTCGCTATAACATCAATTTAGAAATTTCTTCTTAGTTCTACTATGACGCTTTTAGTGTCTCCGCATACCGCAGCACACGACATAGCTTTGCGGACGATAAATGTAACCATTTCAGAGAGAAGAGCGGCCAATATGACGATCTGGCTTTAAGTCGATTCGATAACAAATGATGAAAACGCACGGATGTCTCAGGTTTTTACTACATATGAACACTTTTGACATTCTCCCGTGCAACGCGGCTGCTAGTCCTCCTTGCATGCAGAATTCTAAGGTCCTACTTCATGCCCAAGGCACCAAAGAAGGGTAAAAAATGAATAATCGATCACTAAAACTTGAATTGTACTGCTTCTTACTGGCTTTTACATCAACTTAGAAGTTTCTTCTGTGTTCTACTATGGTGCTTTTAGTGTCTTCGCATACCGCAGCACGTGACATAGCTTTGCATACGATAAATGTAACCGTTTCAGAGAGAATAGCGGCCAATGTGACAATCTGGCTTTAAGTCGATTTGATAACAAATGACGAAAACGGACGGATTTCTCAGGTTTTTACTACATATGAACACCTTTCACATTCTTCCGGGCAAAGCTTGTGCTAGTCCTCCTTTCATGCAAAATCTTAAGGTCCTAGCTCATGTCCAAGGCACCAAAGCCGGCTAAAAAGTCAATAATCGATAACTATAACTTGAATTCTACTGCTTCTTACTGGCTATTACATACACTTGGACGCTTCTGCTGTGTTCAAGTATGGTGCATATAGTGTCTCCTCATACCGTAGCACGCGACATAGCTTTGCAGACGATAAATGTAACCGTTTGAGAGAGAATAGCGGCCCAATTCACGATCTGGCTTTAAGTCGATTCGATAACAATTGAGGAAAACGGACGGATTTCTTAGGTTTTTACTACAAATAAACACTTTTCACATTCTCCCAAGCAACGCGTTTGCTAGGCCTCTATTCATGCACAATCTTAAGGTCCTAGCTCATGTCCAAGGCACCAAAGAAAGGGGAAAAAAGTCAATAATCGATAACTAAAACTTGAATTGTACTGCTTCTTACTGGCTATTACATCAACTTAGAAGCTTCTTCTGTGTTCTACTATGGTGCTTTTAGTGTCTCCGCATACCGCAGCACGCGACATAGTTTTGCAGACAATAAATGTAACCGTTTCCGAGAGAACAGCGGCCAATGTGACGATCTGACTTTAAGTCGATTCGATAACAAATGACGAAAACGGACGGATTTCTCAGGTTTTTACTACATATGAACACTTTTCACATTCTCCCTTGCAACGCGGCTGCTAGTCCTGCTTTCATGCAAAATCTTAAGATCCTAGCTCATGTCCAAAGCACCAAAGCCGACTAAAATGTCAATAATCGACAACTAAAACTTGAATTGTACTGCTTCTTACTGGCTATTGCTTCAACTTGGAAGCTCATCTGTGTTCTACTATGGTGCTTTTAGTGTCTCCGTTTATCGCAACACGCGACATAGCTTTGCCGACGATAAATGTAACCGTTCCAGAGAGAAGAGCGTCCAGTGTGACGATCTGGCTTTAAGTCGATTCGATAACGAATGACGAAAACGGACGGATTTCTTCTGTTTTTACTACAAATGAACACAGTTCACATTCTCCCGTGCAACGCGGCTGCTAGTCCGCCATTCATGCAAAATCTTAAGGTCCTAGCTCATGTCCAAGGAACCAAGGAAGGCAAAAAAGTCAATAATCGACAACTAAAACTTGAAATGTACTGCTTCTTACTGGCTTTTACATCAATTTAGAAGTTTCTTTTGTGTTACACTATGGTGCTTTTAGTGTCTCCGCATACCGCAGCACGCTACATAGCTTTGCATACGATAAATGTGAGTGTCTCAGAGAGAATAGCGGCCAATGTGACGATCTGGCTTTAAGTCGATTCGATAACAAATGACGAAAACGGACGGATTTCTCAGGTTTTTACTACATATGAACACCTTTCACATTCTTCCGTGCAACGCGGCTGCTAGTCCTCCTTTCATGCAAAATCTTAAGGTCCTAGCTCATGTCCAAGGAACCAAGGAAGGCAAAAAAGTCAATAATCGACAACTAAAACTTGAAATGTACTGCTTCTTACTGGCTTTTACATCAATTTAGAAGTTTCTTTTGTGTTACACTATGGTGCTTTTAGTGTCTCCGCATACCGCAGCACGCTACATAGCTTTGCATACGATAAATGTGAGTGTCTCAGAGAGAATAGCGGCCAATGTGACGATCTGGCTTTAAGTCGATTCGATAACAAATGACGAAAACGGACGGATTTCTCAGGTTTTTACTACATATGAACACCTTTCACATTCTTCCGTGCAACGCGGCTGCTAGTCCTCCTTTCATGCAAAATCGTAAGGTCCTAGCTCATGTCCAAGGCACCAAAGCCGGCTAAAAAGTCAGTAATCGATAACTAAATCTTTAATTCTACTGCTTCTTACTGGCTATTACATCAACTTGGAAGCTTCTGCTGTGTTCTACTATGGTGCATATAGTGTCTTCGTATACCGTAGCACGGGACATAATTTTGCAGACGATAAATGTAACTGTTTGAGAGAGAATAGCGGCCAATGTGACGATCTGGCTTTAAGTCGATTCGATAACAAAGGAGGAAAACGGACGGATTTTTCAGGTTTTTACTACATATGAACACTTTTCACATTCTCCCAAGCGACGCGTCTGATAGTCCTCCTTTCATGCAAAATATTAAGGTCCTAGCTCATGTCCAAGGAACCAACGAAGGCAAAAAAATCAATAATCGATAACTAAAACTTGAATTGTACTGCTTCTTACTAGCTTTTACATCAATTTAGAAGTTTCTTCTGTGTTATACTATGGTGCTTTTAGTGTCTCCGCATACCGCAGCACGCTACATAGCTTTGCATACGATAAATGTAAGTGTTTCAGAGGGAATAGCGGCCAATGCGACGATCTGGCTTTAAGTCGATTCGATATCGAATGACGAAAACGGACGGATTTCTTCTGTTTTTACTACAAATGAACACAGTTCACATTCTCCCGTGCAACGCGGCTGCTAGTCCGCCATTCATGCAAAATCATAAGGCCCTAGCTCATGTCCAAGGAACCAAGTAAGGCTAAAAAGTCAATAATCGATAACTAAAACGTGAATTGTACTGCTTCTTGCTGGCTTTTACATCAACTTAGAAGTTTCTTCTGTGTTATACTATGGTGTCTTTAGTGTCTCCGCATACCGCAGCACGCGACATAGCATTGCGACGATAAATGTAACTGTCTCAGAGAGAATAGCGGTCTTTGTGACGATCTGGCTTTACGTCGATTAGATGACAAATGACGGAAACGGACGGATTTCTCAGGTTTATACTGTATATGAACACTTTTCACATTCTCCCGTGCACCGCGGCTGCTAGTCCTCTTTTCATGCAAAATCTTAAGGTCCTATCTCATGTCCAAGGCACCAAGGAAGGGTAAAAAGTTAATAATCGATAGCTAAAACTTGAATTGTACTGCTTCTTACTGGCTATTACATCAACTTGGAACTTTGTTCTGTGTTCTACTATGGTGCTTTTAGTGTCTCCGCATACCGCAGCACGCGACATAGCTTTGCAGACGATAAATGTATCCGTTTCCGAGAGAATAGCGGCCTTTGTGACGATCTGGCTTTAAGTCGATTCGATAACAAATGAAGAAAACGGACGGATTTCTCAGGTTTTTACTACATATGAACACTTTTCACATTCTCCCGTGCGACGCGGCTGCTAGTACGCCTTTCACGCAAAATCTTAAGGTCCTAGCTCATGTCCAAGGCACCAAGGAAGGCTAAAAAGTCAATAATCGATAACTAAAACTTGAATTGTACTGCTCCTTACTGGCTATTACATCAACTACTATGGTGGTTTTAGTGTCTCCGCATACCGCAGCACGCGAAATAGCTTTTCAGACGATAAATGTAACCGTTCCAGAGAGAAGAGCGTCCAATGTGACGATCTGGCTTTAAGTCTATTCGATAACGAATGGCAAAAACGGACGGATATCTCATGTTTTTACTACATATGAACACTTTTCACATTCTCCCGTGCTACGCGGCTGCTAGTACGCCTTTCACGCAAAATCTTAAGGTCCTAGCTTATGTCCAAGGCACCAAGGAAGGCAAAAAAGTTAATAATCGATAACTAAATTTTGATGTAGTGCTTCTTACTGGCTTTTACATCAACTTAGAAGCTTCTTGTGTAGTCTACTATGGTGCTTTTAGTGTCTTCGCATACCGCAGAAGGCGACATAGCTTTGCAGACGATAAATGTAACCGTTCCAGAGATAAGAGCGGTCAATGTGACGATCTGGCTTTGAGTCGATTCGATAACGAATCACGAAAACGGACGAATTTCTCCTGTTTTTACTACATATGAACACAGTTCACATTCTCCCGTGCAATGCGGCTGCTAGTCCGCCACTCATGTAAAATCTTAAGGTCCTAGCTCATGTCCAAGGAACCAAGGAAAGCTAAAAAGTCAATAATCTATAACTATAACCTGAATTGTACTGCTTCTTACTGGCTTTTACATCAACTTAGAAGTTTCTTCTGTGTTCTACTATGGTGCATATAGTGTCTCCTCATACCGTAGCACGCGACATAACTTTGCAGACGATAAATGTAACCGTTTGAGAGAGAATAGCGGCCAATGTGACGATCTGACTTTAAGTGGATTCGATAACAAATGACAAAAACGGACGGAATTCTCAGGTTTTTACTACATATGAATACATTTCACATTCTCCCGTGCAACGCGGTTGCCAGTAATCCTTTCATACAAAATCTAAAGATCCTAGCTCTAGTCCAAGGCACCAAAGAAGGGTAAAAAGTCAATTATCCATAGCTAAAACTTGAATTGTACTGCTTCTTACTGGCTATTACATCAACGTAGAAACTTCTTCTGTGTTCTAATATGGTGCTTTTAGTGTCTCCGCATTACGCCGCACGCGACATACCGTTGCAGACGATAAATGTAACTGTTTCAGAGAGAAGAGCGGTCAATGTGAATATCTGGCTTTAAGTCGATTCGATAACAAATGACGAAAACCGACGGAATTCTCAGGTTTTTACTATATATGAATACATTTCACATTCTCCCGTGCAACGCGGCTGCTAGTCCGCCATTCATGCAAAACCTTAAGGTCCTATCTCATGTCCAAGTAACCAAGGAAAGCTAAAAAGTCAATAATCGATAACTATAACTAGAATTGTACTGCTTCTTACTTTCTTTTACATCAACTTAGAAGTTTTTTCTGTGTTATACTATGGTGCTTTTTGTGTCTCCGCCTACCGCAGCACGCGACATAGCTTTGCAGACGATAAATGTTACTGTTTCAGAGAGAATAGCGGTCAATGTGGCGATCTGGCTTTAAGTCGATTCGATAACAAATGACGAAAACGGACGGATTTCTCAGGTTTTTACTTGATATGAACACCTTTAACATTCTTCCGTGCAACGCGGCTGCTAGTCCTCCTTTCATGCAAAATCGTAAGGTCCTAGCTCATGTCCAAGGCACCAAAGCCGGTTAAAAAGTCAGTAATCGATAACTAAATCTTTAATTCTACTGCTTCTTACTGGCTATTACATCAACTTGGAAGCTTCTGCTGTGTTCTACTATGGTGCATATAGTGTCTTCGTATACCGTAGCACGCGACATAATTTTGCAGACGATAAATGTAACTGTTTGAGAGAGAATAGCGGCCAATGTGACGATCTGGCTTTAAGTCGATTCGATAACAAAGGAGGAAAACGGACGGATTTTTCAGGTTTTTACTACATATGAACACTTTTCACATTCTCCCAAGCGACGCGTCTGATAGTCCTCCTTTCATGCAAAATCTTAAGGTCCTAGCTCATGTCCAAGGAACCAAGGAAGGCAAAAAAGTCAATAATCGATAACTAAAACTTGAATTGTACTGCTTCTTACTAGCTTTTACATCAATTTAGAAGTTTCTTCTGTGTTATACTATGGTGCTTTTAGTGTCTCCGCATACCGCAGCACGCTACTTAGCTTTCCATACGATAAATGTAAGTGTTTCAGAGGGAATAGCGGCCAATGCGACGATCTGGCTTTAAGTCGATTCGATATCGAATGACGAAAACGGACGGATTTCTTCTGTTTTTACTACAAATGAACACAGTTCACATTCTCCCGTGCAACGCGGCTGCTAGTCCGCCATTCATGCAAAATCATAAGGCCCTAGCTCATGTCCAAGGAACCAAGTAAGGCTAAAAAGTCAATAATCGATAACTAAAACGTGAATTGTACTGCTTCTTGCTGGCTTTTACATCAACTTAGAAGTTTCTTCTGTGTTATACTATGGTGCTTTTAGTGTCTATGCATACCGCAGCACGTGACATAGCTTTGCAGACGATTAATGTACCCGTTTCAGAGAGAATGGCGGCCAATGTGACGATCCCTTTATGCGGATTCGATAACAAATGACGGAAACGGACGGGTTTCTCAGGTTTTTCTACATATGAACACCTTTCACATTCTTCCGTGCAAAGCATCTGCTAGTCCTCCTTTCATGCAAAATCTTAAGGTCCTAGCTCATGTCCAAGGCACCAAAGAAGGGTAAAAAGTCAATTACCGATAGCTAAAACTTGAATTGTACTGCTTCTTACTGGCAATTACATCAACTTAGAAGCTTCTTCTGTGTTCTACTATGGTGTTTTTAGTGTCTCCGCATACCGCAGCACGCGACATAGCTTTGCAGACGATAAATGTAACCGTTCCAGAGACAAGAGCGGCCAATGTGACGATCTGGCTTTGAGTCGACTCGATAACAAATGACGAAAACGGACGGATTTATCCTGTTTTTTCTACATATGAACACAGTTCACATTCTCCCGTGCAACGCGGCCGCTAGACCGCCATTCATGTAAAATCTTAAGGTCCTAGCTCATGTCCAAGGAACCAAGGAAGGCAAAAAAGTCAATAATCGATAACTAAAACTTGAATTGTACTGGTTCTAACTGGCTTTTACATCAACTTAGAAGTTTCTTCTGTGTTCTACTATGGTGCATATAGTGTCTACTCATACCGTAGCACGCAACATAAATTTGCAGACGATAAATGTAACCGTTTGAGAGAGAATAGCGGCCAATGTGACGATCTGACTTTAAGTGGATTCGATAACAAATGACGAAAACGGACGGATATCTCAGGTTTTTACTACATAGGAACACTTTTCACATTCTCCCTTGCAATGCGGCTGCTAGTCCTGCTTTCATAAAAAATCTTAAGATCCTAGCTCATGGCCAAAGCACCAAAGCCAGCTAAAATGTCAATAATCGATAACAAAAACTTGAATTGTACTGCTTCTTACTGGCTATTACATCAACTTAGAAGCTTCTTCTGTGTTCTACTATGGTGCTTTTAGTGTCTCCGCATACCGAAACACGCGACATAGCTTTGCCGACGATAAATGTCACCGTTCCAGAGAGAACAGCGTCCAATGTGACGATCTGGCTTTAAGTCTATTCGATAACGAATGACGAAAACGGACGGATTTCTCCTGGTTTTACTACATATGAACACTTTTCACATCCTACCGTGCGACGCGGCTGCTAGTACGCCTTTCACGCAAAATCTTAAGGTCCTAGCTCATGTCCAAGGAACCAAGGAAGGCTACAATGTCAATAATCGATAACTAAAACTTGAATTGTACTGCTTCTTACTGGCTTTTACATCAATTTTGAAGTTTCTTCTGTATTATACTATGGTGCTTTTAGTGTCTCCGCATACCGCAGCGTGCTACATAGTTTTGCATACGATAAATGTAACTGTTTCAGAGAGAATAGCGGTCTTTGTGACGATCGGGCTTTAAGTCGATTCGATAACAAAGGAGGAAAACGGACGGATTTTTCAGGTTTTTACTACATATGAACACTTTTCACATTCTCCCAAGCGACGCGTCTGATAGTCCTCCTTTCATGCAAAATCTTAAGGTCCTAGCTCATGTCCAAGCCACCAAAGCCGGCTAAAAAGTCAATAATCGATAACTAAAACTTGAGTAGTACTGCTTCTTACTGGCTATTACATCAACTTAGAAGCTTGTTCTGTGTTCTACTATAGTGCTTTTAGTGTCTCCGCATACCGCAGCACGCGGCATAGCTTTGCAGACGAAAAATGTCACCGTTCCAGAGAAAGAACAGCGGCCAAATTGACGATCTGGCTTTAAGTCTATTCGATAACGAATGACGAAAACAGACGGATATCTGAGGTATCTACTACATATGAAGGCTTTTCACATTCTCCCGTGCACAGCGGCTGCTAGTCCTCACTTTTTTATGAAAATCATAAGATTCTAGCTCATGTCCAAGGCCAAAAAGACAGGTAAAAAGTGAATAATCGATAACTAAAACTTGAATTGTACTGCTTCTTACTGGCTATTACATCAACTTAGAAGGTTCATCTGTGTTCTACTATGGTGCTTTTAGTGTCTCCGCATACCGCAGCACGCGACATAGGTTTGCAGACGATAAATGTAACCGTTTCAGAGAAAAGAGTGGCCAATGTAACGATCTGGCTTTTAGTCGATTCTATAACAAATGACGAAAACGGACGGATTTCTCAGGTTTTTACTGTATATGAACACTCTTCACATTCTCCCGTGCAACGCGGCTGCTAGTACTCTTTTCACGCAAAATCTTAAGGTCCTAGCTCATGTCCAAGGCAACAAGGTAGGCTAAAAAGTCAATAATCGATAACTAAAACTTGAATTGTACTGCTTCTTACAGGCTATTACATCAACTACTATGGAGCTTTTAGTGTCTCAGCATACCGCAGCACGCGACATAGCTTTTCAGACGATAAATGTAACCGTTCCAGAGAGAAGAGCGACCAAAGTGACGATCTGGCTTTAAGTCTATTCGATAACGAATGACGAAAATGGACGGATATCTCAGGTTTTTACTACATATGAACACTTTTCATATTCTCCCGTGGGACGCGGCTGCTAGTACGCCTTTTACGCAAAATCTTAAGGTCCTAGCTCATGTCCAAGGCAACAAGGAAGGCAAAAAAGTTAATAATCGATAACTAAATTTTGATGTACTGCTTCTTACTGGCTTTTACATCAACTGAGAAGCTTCTTCTGTGTTCTACTATGGTGCTTTTAGTGTCTCCGCCTACCGCAGCACGCGACATAGCTTTGCAGACGATGAATGTAACATTTTCAGAGAGAATAGCGGCCAATGTGGCGATCTGGCTTTTACTCGATTCGAGAACAAATGACGAGAACGGACGGATTTCTGAGGTTTTTTCTACATATGAACACTTTTCACATTCTCCCGTGCAACGCAGCCGCTAGTCCTCCTTTCATGCAAAATCGTAAAGTCCCAGCTCATGTCTAAGGCACCAAAGAAGGGTAAAAAGTCAATAATCGATAACTAAAACTTGAATTGCACTGCTTCTTACTGGCAATTACATCAACTTACAAGCTTCTTCTGTGTTCTCCTATGGTGCTTTTAGTGTCTATGCATACCGCAGCACGTGACATAGCTTTGCAGACGATTAATGTAACCGTTTCAGAGAGAATATCGGCCAATGTGACGATCCCTTTATGTCGATTCGATAACAAATGACGGAAACGGACGGGTTTCTCAGGTTTTTCTACATATGAACACCTTTCACATTCTTCCGTGCAACGCGTCTGCTAGTCCTCCTTTCATTCAAAATCTTAAGGTCCTATCTCATGTCCAAGGCACCAAAGCCGGCTAATAAGTCAATAATCGATAGCTAAAACTTGAATTTTACTGCTTCTTACTGGCTATTACATCAACTTAGAAGTTTCTTCTTTGATCTACTATGACGCTTTTAGTGTCTCCGAATACCGCAGAACGCGACATAGCTTTGCAGACTATAAATGTAACCGTTTCAGAGAGAAGAACGGTCAATGTGAAGATCTGGCTTTACGTCTATTCGATAACAAAGGAGGAAAACGGACGGATTTTTCAGGTTTTTACTACATATGACCAGTTTTGACATTCTCTCGTGCAACGCGGCTGCTAGTCCTCCTCTCATGCAAAATCTTAAGGTCCTAGCTCATGTCCAAGGCACCAAAGAAGGGTAAAAAGTCAATAATCGATAGCTAAAACTTGAATTGTACTGCTTCTTACTGGCTATTACATCAACTTACAAGCTTCTTCTGTGTTCTCCTATGGTGCGTTTAGTGCTTATGCATACCGCAGCACGTGACATAGCTTTGCAGACGATAAATGTAACTGTTCCAGAGAGAAGAGCGGCGGCCAATGTGACGATCATTCTTTAAGTCTATTCGATAACGAATGACGAAAACGTACGGATATCTCAGGTTTTTACTACATATGAACACTCTTCACATTCTCCCGTGCAACGCGGCTGCTAGTACTCTTTTCACGCAAAATCTTAAGGTCCTAGCTCATGTCCAAGGCAACAAGGAAGGCAAAAAAGTTAATAATAGATAACTAAATTTTGATGTACTGCTTCTTACTGGCTTTTACATCACCTTAGAAGCTTCTTCTGTATTCTACTATGGCGCTTTTAGTGTCTCCGCCTACCGCAGCACGCGACATAGCGTTGCAGACGATAAATGTAACATTTTCAGAGAGAGTAGCGGCCAATGGGACGTTCTGGCTTTATCTCGATTCGATGACAAATGACGAGAACGGTTGGGTTTCTCAGGTTTTTACTACATATGAACACTTTTCACATTCTCCCGTGCAACGCAGCTGCTAGTTCTCCTTTCATGCAAAATCTTAAGGTCCTAGTTCATTTCCAAAGCACCAAAGAATGGTAAAAAATCAATAATCGATAGCTAAAATGTGAATTGTACTGCTTCTTACAGGCTATTACATCAACTTAGAAGTTTCTTCTTTGTTCTACCATGGTGCTTTTAGTGTCTCCGCGTACCGCAGCACGCGACATAGCTTTTCACACGATAAATTTAACCGTTTCAGAGAGAGTAGCGGCCAATGTGACGATCTGGCTTTAAGTCGATTCGATAACAAATGACGAAAGGGGGCGGATTTCTCAGGTTTTTACTAGATATGAACACTTTTCACATTCTCCCGTGCAACGCAGCCGCTAGTCCTCCTTTCATGCAAAATCGTAAGGTCCTAGCTCATGTCTAAGGCACCAAAGAAGGATAAAAAGTCAATAATCGATAACTAAAACTTGAATTGCACTGCTTCTTACTGCCTATTACATCAACTTACAAGCTTCTTGTGTGTTCTCCTATGGTGCTTTTAGTGTCTATGCATAACGCAGCACGGGACATGGCTTTGCAGGCGATAAATGTAACTGTTTCAGAGAGAATAGCGGTCTTTGTGACGATCTGGCTTTACGTCGATTCGATGACAAATGACGGAAACGGACCGATTTCTCATGTTTTTACTACATATGAAAACTTTTCACATTCTCCCGTGCAACGCGGCTGCTAGTCCTCATTTTTTTTATCAAAATCATAAGATTCTAGCTCATGTCCAAGGCCAAAAAGACGGGTAAAAAGTGAATAATCGATAACTAAAACTTGCATTGTACTGCTTCTTACTGGCTAATACATCAACTTAGAAGGTTCAACTGTGTTCTACTATGGTGCATTTAGTGTCTCCGCATACCGCAGCACGTGACATAGGTTTGCAGACGATAAATGTAACCGTTTCAGAGAGAAGAGCGGCCAATGTAACGATCTGGCTTTTAGTCGATACTATAACAAATGACGAAAACGGACGGATTTCTCAGGTTTTTACTGTATATGAACACTTTTCACATCCTCCCGTGCACCGCGGCTGCTAGTCCTCTTTTCATGCAAAATCTTAAGGTGCTAGCTCATGTCCAAGGCACCAAAGAAGGGTAAAAATTCAATAATCGATAGCTACAACTTGAATTGTACTGCTTCTTACTGGCTTTTACATCAACTTAGAAGCTTTTTCTGTGTCCTACTATGGTGCTTTTAGTGTCTCCGCATACCGCAGCACGCGACATAGATTTGCAGACGATGAATGTAGCCGTTTCAGAGAGAATAGCGGCCAATTTGGCGATCTGGCTTTTACTCGATTCGAGAACAAATGACGAGAACGGACGGGTTTCTGAGGTTTTTTGTACATATGAACACTTTTTACATTCTCCAGTGCAACGCACCTGCTAATCCTCCTTTCATGTGAAATCTTAAGGTCCTAGCTCATGTCCAAGTCACCAAAGAAGGATAAAAAGTCAATAATCGATAACTAAAACTTGAATTGTACTGCTTCTTACTGGCTATTATATCAACTTAGGAGCTTTTTCTGTGTTCTCCTATGGTGCTTTTAGCGTCTTCGCATACCGCAGCTTCCGAGCGAGGTGGCGCTGTGGCTAGCACACTGGACTCGCATTCGGGAGGACGACGGTTCAATCCCGTCTCCGGCAATCCTGATTTAGGATTTCCGTGATTTCCCTAAATCGCTTCAGGCAAATGCCGGGATGGTTCCTTTGAAAGGGCACGGTCGATTTCCTTCCCCATCCTTCCCTCGCCCGAGCTTGCGCTCCATCTCTAATGACCTCGCTGTCGACGGGACGTTAAACGGTAATATACTACTATACCGCAGCACGCGACATAGCTTTTCAGACAATAAATGTAACCGTTTCAAAGACAATTGCAGCCAATGTGGCGATCTGGCTTTAAGTCGATTCGATAACAAATGACGAAAGGGGGCGGATTTCTCAGGTTTTTACTACATGTGAACACTTTTCACATTCTCCCGTGCAACGCAGCCGCTAGTCCTCCTTTCATGCAAAATCGTAAAGTCCTAGCTCATGTCTAAGGCACCAAAGAAGGGTAAAAAGTCAATAATCGATAACTAAAACTTGAATTGCACTGCTTCTTACTGCCTATTACATCAACTTACAAGCTTCTTCTGTGTTCTCCTATGGTGCTTTTAGTGTCTATGCATACCGCAGCAAGTGACATAGCTTTGCAGACGATTAATGTAACCGTTTCAGAGAGAATAGTGGCCATTGTGACGATCCCTTTATGTCGATTCGATAACAAATGACGGAAACGGACGGGTTTCTCAGGTTTTTCTACATATGAACACCTTTCACATTCTTCCGTCCAACGCATCTGCTAGTCCTCTTTTCATGCAAAATCTTAAGGTCCTAGCTCATGTCCAAGGCACCAAAGCCGGCTAATAAGTCAATAATCGATAGCTAAAACTTGAATTTTACTGCTTCTTACTGGCTATTACATCAACTTAGAAGTTTCTTCTTTGATCTACTATGACGCTTTTAGTGTCTCCGAATACCGCAGAACGCGACATAGCTTTGCAGACTATAAATATAACCGTTTCAGAGAGAAGAACGGTCAATGTGAAGATCTGGCTTTACGTCGATTCGATAAAAAAGGAGAAAAACGGACGGATTTTTCAGGTTTTTACTACATATGACCAGTTTTGACATTCTCTCGTGCAACGCGGCTGCTAGTCCTCCTCTCATGCAAAATCTTAAGGTCCTAGCTCATGTCCAAGGCACCAGAGAAGGGTAAAAAGTCAATAATCGATAGCTAAAACTTGAATTGTACTGCTTCTTACTGGCTATTACATCAACTTAGAAGCTTGTTCTGTGTTCTACTATGGTGCTTTTGGTGTCTCCGCATACCGCAGCACGCGACATAGCTTTGCAGACGATAAATGTAACTGTTCCAGAGAGAAGAGCGGCGGCCAATGTGACGATCATTCTTTAAGTCTATTCGATAACGAATGACGAAAACGGACGGATATCTCAGGTTTTTACTACATATGAACACTCTTCACATTCTCCCGTGCAACGCGGCTGCTAGTACTCTTTTCACGCAAAATCTTAAGGTCCTAGCTCATGTCCAAGGCAACAAGGAAGGCTAAAAAGTCAATAATCGATAACTAAAACTTGAATTGTACTGATTCTTACAGGCTATTACATCAACTACTATGGTGCTTTTAGTGTCTCCGCATACCGCAGCACGCGACATAGCTTTTCAGACGATAAATGTAACCGTTCCAGAGAGAAGAGCGTCCAAAGTGACGATCTGGCTTTAAGTCTATTCGATAACGAATGACGAAAACGGACGGATATCTCAGGTTTTTACTACATATGAACACTTTTCACATTCTCCCGTGGGACGGGGCTGCTAGTACGCCTTTTACGCAAAATCTTAAGGTCCTAGCTCATGTCCAGGGCAACAAGGAAGGCAAAAAAGTTAATAATCGATAACTAAATTTTGATGTACTGCTTCTTACTGGCTTTTACATCAACTTAGAAGCTTCTTCTGTGTTCTACTATGGTGCTTTTAGTGTCTCCGCCTACCGCAGCACGCGACATAGCTTTGCAGACGATAAATGTAACATTTTCAGAGAGAGTAGCGGCCAATGTGACGATCTGGCTTTATCTCGATTCGATGACAAATGACGAGAACGGTTGGGTTTCTCAGGTTTTTACTACATATGAACACTTTTCACATTCTCCCGTGCAACGCGGCTGCTAGTTCTCCTTTCATGCAAAATCTTAAGGTCCTAGTTCATGTCCAAAGCACCAAAGAATGGTAAAAAATCAATAATCGATGGCTAAAATGTGAATTGTACTGCTTCTTACAGGCTATTACATCAACTTAGAAGTTTCTTCTTTGTTCTACCATGGTGCTTTTAGTGTCTCCGCCTACCGCAGCACGCGACATAGCTTTGCAGACGATAAATGTAACATTTTCAGAGAGAGTAGCGGCCAATGTGACGATCTGGCTTTATCTCGATACGATGACAAATGACGAGAACGGTTGGGTTTCTCAGGTTTTTCTACATATGAACACCTTTCACATTCTTCCGTGCAACGCATCTGCTAGTCCTCCTTTCATGCAAAATCTTAAGGTCCTAGCTCATGTCCAAGGCACCAAAGCCGGCTAAAAAGTCAATAATCAATAGCTAAAACTTGAATTGTACTGCTTCTTACTGGCTATTACATAAACTTAGAAGCTTCTTCTGTGTTCTACTATGGTGCTTTTAGTGTCACCGCATACCTCAGGACGCGACATAGCTTGGCAGACGATAAATGTAACCGTTTCAGAGAGAAGAGCGGTCAATGTGAATATCTGGCTTTAAGTCGATTCGATAACAAAGGAAGAAAATGGACGGCTTTTTCAGGTTTTTACTACATATGAACACTTTTCACATTCGCCCGTGCGACGCGGCTGCTAGTACGCCTCTCACGCAAAATCTTAAGGTCCTAGCTCATGTCCAAGGCACTAAGGTAGGCTAAAAAGTCAATAATCGATAGCAAAAACTTGAATTGTACTGCTTCTTACTGGCAATTACATCACCTTAGAAGCTTCTTCAGTGTTCTACAATGACGCTTTTAGTGTCTCCGCATTCCGCAGCACACGACATAACTTTGCGGACGATAAATGTAACTGTTTCAGAGAGAATAGTGGCCAATGTGGCGATCTGGCTTTAACTCGATCCGATAACAAATGACGAAAACGAACAGATTTCTCCGGTTTTTACTATATACGAACACTTTTCACATTCTCGCGTGCAACGCGGCTGCCAGTAATCCTTTCATACAAAATCTTAAGATCCTAGCTCTAGTCCAAGGCATCAAAGAAGGGTAAAAAGTAAATAATCCATAGCTAAAACTTGAATTGTACTGCTTCATACTGGCTATTACATCAACGTAGAAGCTTCTTCTGTATTCTAATATGGTGCTTTTAGTGTCTCCGCATTACGCCGCACGCGACATACCTTTGCAGACGATAAATGTAACCGTTTCAGAGAGAGGAGCGGCGATTGTGACGATCTGGGTTTAAGTCGATTCGATAACAAATGACGAAAACGGACGGAATTCTCAGGTTTTTACTACATATGAATACATTTCACATTCTCCCGTGCAACGCGGCTGCCAGGAATCCTTTCATACAAAATCTTAAGATCCTAGATCATGTCCAAGGCACCAAAGAAGGGAGAAATCTCAGTAATCGATTACTAAAACATGAATTGTACTGCTTCTTACTGGCTATAACATCAATTTAGAAGTTTCTTCTTAGTTCTACTACGACGCTTTTAGGGTCTCCGCATACCGCAGAACGCGACATAGCTTTTCAGACGATAAATTTAACATTTTCAGAGAGAATAGCGGCCAATGTGACGTTCTGGCTTTTACTCGATTCGACAACAAATGACGAGAACGGACGGATTTCTCAGGTTTTTCTACATATGAACACCTTTCACATTCTTCCGTGCAACGCGGCTGCTAGTCCTCCTTTCATGCAATATCTTAAGGTCTTAGCTCATGTCCAAGGCAACAAAGCCTGCTAAAAAGTCAATAATCGATTACTAAAACTTGAGTAGTACTGCTTCTCACTGGCTATTACATCAACTTAGAAGCTTCTTCTGTGTTCTCCTACGGTGCTTTTGGTGTCGTCGCATACCGCAGCACGCGACATAGCTTTTCAGACAATAAATGTAACCGTTTCAAAGAGAATTGCGGCCAATGTGGCGATCTGGCTTTAAGTCGATTCAATAACAAATGACGAGAACGCACGGATTTCTCAGGTTTTTAGTACATATCAACACTTTTCACATTTTCCCGTGCGACGCAGCTGCTAGTCCTCCTTTCATGCAAAATGTTAAGGTCCTAGCTCATGTACAAAAGCACCAAAGAAGGGTAAAAAGTCAATAAGCGATAACTAAAACTCGAATTGTACTGCTTCTTACTGGCTATTAGATCAACTTAGAAGCTTCTTCTGTGTTCTACTGTGGTGCTTCTAGAGTCTCCGCATACCGTAGCACGTGACATAGCATTGCAGACGATAAATGTAACCGTTTCAGAAAGAAGAGCGGACAATGTGACGATCTGGTTTTAAGTCGATTCGATATCAAATGACGAATACGGACGGATTTCTCTGGTTTTTACTACATATGAACACTTTTCACAATCTGCCGTGCAACGCGGCTAATAGTCCTCCTTTCATGCAAAATCTTAAGTTCCTAGCTCAAGTCCAAATTCACCAAAGAAAGGTGTCGATGAAAACACAGAAACTGCATCGCGATTGAATACAACAGGCACCATGCGAAATTTTCTCCATAGGACTAATGTGTCAAACTGTCTACGCTTTGATCGTTCCCTGGAAGACCAGTAGCAGATTCCGAAGCACATCTGCAGGAACTCTGTAATCTGTGGACCTTCCCTTCAGAGTGTTGTTGAAATATTAAAATTGCATCGGGATTGAATACAACAGGCACCATGAGGACTTTTCTCCATGCGAGTAATGTCTCTAACTGTCTACGCTTTGATCGTTCCCTGGAAGACCAGTAGTAGTTTCCGAAACACAGTTGGAGGCATTCTGTACTCAGCGGAGCTTCAGAGTGTTGATGAAACATAGAAATTGCATCGTGATGGAATACAATATTCACCTTGCGGACTTTACTGGATGGGAGTAATGTCTCAAACTGTCTACGCTTTGATCGTTCCCTGGAAGACCAGTAGTTGCTTACAAAGCACAACTGGAGGCATTCAGTATTCTTTGGTCCTTCAGAGTGTTGATGAAACACAGATATTGCATCGGGATTGAATACAACATGCCTCATGCGGACTTTTCTCCATTGGTGTAATGTCTCAAATTTTCTACGATTTGATTGATTTCTGGGAGACCAGTAGTGGTTTCCGAAGCCCATCTGGAGGCATTCTGTAATCTGTGGACCTTCAGAGTGTTGATGAAACACAAAAATTGCATCGGGATTGAATACAACAGGCACCATTAGGACTTTTCTCCATGGGAGTAATGTCTCAAACTGTGTACGCTTTGATCGTTGCCTGGAAGAACAATAGTAGTTTCCCAAGCATATCTGGGGGCTGTTTGTAATCTGTGGAACTTCAGAGTGTTGATGAAACATAGAAATTGCATCGGGATTGAATACAAGAGCCACCATGCGGCTTATCTTCATGGGAGTAATGTCTCAAACTTTCTACGCTTTGATCGATTCCTGGGAGACCAGTAGTGTTTTCCGAAGCCCATCTGGAGGCATTCGTAATCTTTGGACCTTCAGAGTGTTGATGAAACACAAAAATTGCATCGGGTTTGAATACAATAGTCACCATGCGGACTTTTCTCCATGGGAGTAATGTCTCATACTGTCTACGATTTGATCGATTCCTGGGAGACCAGTAGTGGTTTCCGAAGCCCATCTGGAGGCATTCTATAATCTGTGGACCTTCAGAGTGTTGGTGAAACACAGAAATTGCAAAGTAAAGGAATACAACATTCACCATGTGGACTTTTCTCCGTGGGAGTAATGTCTCGAAGTGTCTACGCTTTGATCGTTCCCTGGAAGACCAGTGGTAGTTTCCGAAGCACATCTGGAGGAATTCTGTGATCTGTGCAACATCAGAGTGTTCATGAAACACAGAAATTGCATCGGGATTGAATACAACAGGCTATATGCAGACGTTTCTCCATGGGAGTAATGTCTCAATCTGTCTACGTTTACATCGTTCCCTGGAAGACAAGTAGTAGTTTTCGAAGCACATCTGGAGGCATCCTGTAATCTGTGGACTTTCAGAGTGCTGATGAAACACAGAAATTGCATCGGGATTGAATACAACAGGCACCATGCGGACTTGTCTCCATGGGAGTAATGTCTCAAACTGTCTACGATTTGATCGATTCCTGGGAGACCAGTAGTGGTTTCCGAAGACCATCTGGAGGCATTCTGTAATCTGTGGACCTTCAGAGTGTTGATGAAACACAAACATTGCATCGGGATTGAATACTACAGGCACCTTGTGGACTTTTCGCCTCATTAGTAATGTCTCAAACTGTCTACGCTTTGATCGATTCCTGGGAGACCAGTAGTGGTTTCCGAAGACCATCTGGAGACATTCTGTAATGTGGGGACCTTCGGAGTGTTGATGATACACTAAAATTACATCGGGATTGAATACAAAAGGCACCATGCGGACTTTTCTCAATGGGAGTAACTTCTGAATCTGTCTACGCTTTGATCGTTCCCTGGAAGACCAGTAGCAATTAATTTCTGAAGCACATCTGGAGGCATTCTGTAATCTGTGGACCTTCAGAGTGTTGATGATACACAGAAATTGCATCGAGATTGAATACAACAGGCACCGTGCGGACTTATCTCCATGGGAGTAATGTCTCAAACTGTCTACGCTTTGATCGATTCCTGAGAGACCCGTAGTATATTCCGAAGCACATGTGGAGGCATTCAGTAATCTGTGGTCCTTCAGAGTGTTGATAAAACTCAGAAATTGCATCGGGATTGAATACAACAGACACAATGCAGACTTTTCTCCATGGGAGTAATGTCTCAATCTGACTACGTTTTGATCGTTCCCTGGAAGACCAGTAGTAGCTTCCGAAGCACATCTGGAGGCATTCTGTAATCTGTGGACATTCAGAATGTTGATGAAACACAGAAATTGCATCGGGATTGAATACAACAGGCACCATGCGGACGTTACTCTATGGGAGTAACGTATCACGTGTCTACGCTTAGATCGTTCATTGGAAGACCAGTAGTAGTTTCCGAAGCACATCTGGAGACATTCTGTAAACTGTGGACCTTCAGAGTGTAGATGAAGCACAGTAATTGCATCGGGATTGAATACAACAGGCACCATGCTGACGTTTCTCCATGGGAGTAATGTCTCAAACTGCCTACGCTTTGATCGATTCCTGGGAGAAAAGTAGTGGTTTCCGAAGCCCATCTGGAGTCGTTCTGTAATCTTTGGACCTTCAGAGTGTTGATGAAACACAAAAATTGCATCGGGATTGAATGCTACATGCACAATGCTGACTTTTCTCCACGGGAGTAATGTCTCAAACTATCTACACTTTGATATGTTCCTGGCAGACCAGTAGTAGATTCCGAAGCACATATATAGGCATTCTGTAATATGTGGACCTTCAGAGTGTTGATGGAACAAGAAATTGCATCGGGATTGAATTAAACATGCACCATGCTGACTTTTCTCCATGGTAGTAAAGTCTCAAACAGTCTACGCTTTGATCGTTTCCTCGCGGACCAATAGTAGTTTACGAAGCACATCTGGAGGCAGTTTGTAATCTGTGGACCTTCAGAGTGTTGATGAAACACAGAAATAGCATCGAGACTGAATACAACAGGCACCATTCGGAATTTTCTTTGTTGGGAGAATTGTCTCTACCTGTCTATGCTTTGATCGTTCCCTGGAAGACCTGTAGTAGTTTACAAAGCACAACTGGAGGCATTCAGTAATCTTTGGACCTGCAGAGTGTTGATGAAACACAGAATGTGCAACGGGATTGAATGCAACAGGCACCATGCTGACTTTTCTCAATGAGAGTAATTTCTCAAACTGTCTACGCTTTGATTGTTCCCTGGAATACCAGTAGTAGTTTCCGAAGCACACCTGGAAGCATTCTGTAATCTGTGGACACTCAGAGTGTTGATAAAACTCAGAAATTGCATCGGGATTGAACACAACAGGCACAATGCAGACTTTTCTCCATGGGAGTAATGTCTCAAAATGTCTACGATTTGATCGATTCGTGGGAGACCAGTAGTGGTTTCCGAAGCCCATGTGGAGTCATTCTGTAATCTGTGGACCTTCAGAGTGTTGATGAAACACAAAAATTGCATCGGGATTGAATACAACAGGCACCATGCGGACTTGTCTTCATGGGAGTAATGTCTCAAACTGTCTACGCTTTGACCGTTCCCTGGCAGACCAATAGTAGTTTACGAAGCACATCTGGAGGCAATTCGTAATCTGTGGATCTTCATAGTGTTGATGAAACACAGATATTGCATCCAGATTGACTACAACAGGCACCATGCACACTTTTCTCCATGTGAGTAATGTCTCAAAATGTCTACGCTTTGATTGATTCCTGAAAGACCAGTAGCAGTTTCCGAAGCCCATCTGGAGGCATTCTGTAATATGTTGACCTTCAGAGTGTTGATGAAACAAGAAATTGCATCGGGATAGAATTCAACAGGCACCATGCGGACCTTTCTCCATGGGAGTAATGTATCAAACAGTCTACGCTTTGATCGTTTCCTGGCAGACCAATAGTAGTTTACGAAGCAGATCTGGAGGCAGTTTGTAATCTGTGGACCTTCAGAGTGTTCATGAAACACAGAAATTGCATCGAGATTGAATACAAGAGGAACCATTCGGAATTTTCTTTATTGGGAGTATTGTCTCTAACTGTCTATGCTTTGATCGTTCCCTGCAAGTACTGTAGTAGTTTACAAAGCACAACTGGAGGCATTCAGTAATCTTTGGACCTGCAGAGTGTTGATGAAACACAGAATGTGCATCGGGATTGAATACAACAGGCACCATGCTGACTTTTCTCAATCGGAGTAATTTCCCAAACTGTCTACGCTTTGATTGTTCCCTGGAAGACCAGTAGTAGCTTCCGAAGCACACCTGGAAGCATTCTGTAATCTGTGGACACTCAGAGTGTTGATAAAACTCTGAAATTGCATCGGGATTGAACACAACAGGCACAATGCAGACTTTTCTACATGGGAGTAATGTACCAAACTGTCTACGATTTGATCGATTCCTGGGAGACCAGTAGTGGATTCCGAAGCCCATCTGGAGTCATTCTGTAATCTGTGGACCTTCAAAGTGATGATGAAACACAAAAATTGCATCGGGATTGAATACAACAGGCACCGTGCGGACTTTTCTTCATGGGAGTAATGTCTTAAACTGTGTACGCTTTGATCGTTTCCTGGAAGAACAATGGTAGTTTCCCAAGCATATCTGGAGGCTGTTTGTAATCTGTGGACCTTCAGAGTGTTGATGAAACACAGAAATTGCATCGAGATTGAATACAACAGGCACCAATCGGACTTTTCTCCATTGGAGTAATGTCTCAAACTTTCTACGCTTTGATCGATTCCTGGGAGACCAGTAGTGGTTTCCGAAGCTCATCTGGAGGCATTCTGTAATCTTCGGACCTTCAGAGTGTTGAAGAAACACAAAAATTGCTTCGGGATTGAATACAAGAGGCACCATGCGGACGTTTCTCCATTGGAGTAATGTCTCTAACTGTTTACGCTTTGATCGTTCCCTGGAAGACCAGTAGTAGTTTCCGAAACACATTTGGAGGCATTCTGTACTCAGTGGACCCTCAGAGTGTTGATGCAACACAGAAATTGCATCGTGATCGAATACAATATTCACCATGCGGACTTTTCTCCATGGGAGTAATGTCTCAAACTGTCTACGCTTTGATCGTTCCCTGGAAGACCAGTAGTAGTTTACAAAGCACAACTGGAGGCATTCAGTAATCTTTGGATCTTCAGAGTGTTGATGAGACACAGAAAATGCATCTGGATTGAATACAACAGATACCATGTGGACTTTTCTCAATGGGAGTAATGTCTCAAAATGTCTACGATCTGAACGTTCCCTGGCTGACCAATAGTAGTTTCCGAATCACATCTGGATGCATTATGTAATCTGTGGACCTTCAGAGTGTTGACGAAAGATAGAAATTGCATCGGCATTGAATACCACAGCACCATGCGGACTTTTCTCCATGGGAATCATGTCTCAAACTGTCTACGTTTTGATTGTTCCCTGGAAGACCAGTAGTAGCTTCCAAAGGGCATCTGGAAGCATTCTGTAATCTGTGGACCCTTCGAGCTTTATAAAACTCAGAAATTGCATCGGGATTGAATACAACAGGCACCATGCCGACGTTACTCTATGGGAGTAACGTATCAAGTGTCTACGCTTAGATCGTTCATTGGAAGACCAGTAGTAGTTTCCGAAACACATCTGGAGACATTCTGTAATCTGTGGACCTTCAGAGTGTAGATGAAACACAGTAATTGCATCGGGATTGAATACAACAGGCACCAGGCGGACTTTTCTCAATGGGAATAATTTCTGAAACTGTCTACGCTTTGATCGTTCCCTGGAAGACCAGTAGCAATTTCCGAAGCACATCTGGAGGCATTCTGTAATATGTGGACCTCCAGAGTGTTGATGAAACAAGAAATTGCAACGGGAATGAATTCAACAGGCACCATGCGGACTTTTCTCCATGGGAGTAATGTCTCAAACAGTCTACCCTTTGATCGTTTCCTGGTAGACCAATAGTAGTTTACGAAGCACATCTGGAGGCAGTTTCTAATCTGTGGACCTTCAGAGTGTTGATGAAACACAGAAATTGCATCGAGATTGAATACAACAGGCACCATTCGGAATTTTCTTTGTTGGGAGAATTGTCTCTAACTGTCTATGCTTTGATCGTTCCCTGCAAGACCTGTAGTAGTTTACGAAGCACAACTGGAGGCATTCAGTAAGCTTTGGACCTGCAGATTGTTGATAAAACACAGAATGTGCATCGGGATTGAATACAACAGGCACCATGCTGACTTTTCTCAATGGGAGTAATTTCTCAAACTGTCTACGCTTTGATTGATCCCTGGAAGACCAGTAGTAGCTTCCGAAGCACACCTGGAAGCATTCTGTAATCTGTGGATACTCAGAGGGTTGATAAAACTCAGAAATTGCATCGGGATTGAACACAACAGGCACAATGTAGACTTTTCTCCATGGGAGTAATGTCTCAAACTGTCTACGATTTGATCGATTCCTGGGGGACCAGTAGTGGTTTTCGAAGCCCATCTGGAGTCATTCTGTAATCTGTGGACCTTCAGAGTGTTGATGTAACACAAAAGTTGCATCGGGATTGAATACAACAGGCACCATGCGGACTTTTCTTCATGGGAGTAATGTCTCAAACTGTCTACACTTTGATCGTTCCCTGGCAGACCAATAGTAGTTTACGAAGCACATCTGGAGGCAATTTGTAATCTGTGGATCTTCAGAGTGTTGATGAAACACAGAAATTGCATCGAGATTGAATACAACAGACACAATGCGAACTTCTCTCCATGTGAGTAATGTCTCAAAAATTTCTACCCTTTGTTGATTCCTGGGAGACCAGTAGTAGTTTCCGTAGCCCATCTGGAAGCATTCTGTAATATGTGGACCTTCAGTGTGTTGATGAAACAAGAAATTGCATCGGGATTGAATTCAACAGGCACCATGCGGACCTTTCTCCATGGGAGTAATGTCTCAAACAGTCTACGCTTTGATCGTTTCCTGGCAGACCAATAGTAGTTTACGAAGCACATCTGGTATAAGTTTGTAATCTGTGGACCTTCAGAGTGTTGATGAAACAAAAAATTGCGTCTGGGTTGAATACAACAGGCAACATGCGGACGTTTCTCCCTGGGAGTAATGTCTCTAACAGTTTACGGTTTGATCGTTCCCTGCAAGACCAGTAGAGTTTCCGAAACTCATTTGGAGTCATTCTGTACTTAGTTGACCCTCAGAGTGAGGATCCAACACAGAAATTGCATCGTGATCGAATACAATATTCACCCTGCGGAC
The DNA here is from genome assembly GCF_023897955.1 of Schistocerca gregaria. Lineage (NCBI taxonomy): Eukaryota > Metazoa > Arthropoda > Insecta > Orthoptera > Acrididae > Schistocerca > Schistocerca gregaria. The sequence continues at coordinate 2,889,529 of NW_026061803.1, read as the reverse complement.
TTTTCTCCATGGGAGTAATGTCTCTAACTGTCTACGCTTTGATCGTTCCCTGGAAGACGTGTAGTAGTTTACAAAGCACAACTAGAGGCATTCAGTAATCTTTGGACATTCAGAGTGTTGATGAAACACAGAAATTGCATCGGGATGGAATACAACAGGCACCATGTGGACTTTTCTCAATGGGAGTAAAGTCTCAAAATGTGTATGTTCTGATCGTTCCATGGCTGACCAATAGTAGTTTCCGAATCGCATCTGGATGCATTATGTAACCTGTATACCTTCAGAGTGTGGATGAAACACAGATAATGCATCGGGATTAAATACAACAGGCACCATGCGGACTATTCTCCTTGTGAGTAATGTCTCAAAATGTCTACGCATTGATCGATTCCTGGGAGACCAGTAGCAGTTTCCGAAGCCCATCTGGAGGCATTCTGTAATATGTGGACTTTTAGAGTGTTGATGAAACAAAAAATTGCATCGGGATTGAATTCAACAGGCACCATGCGGACTTTTCTCCATGGGAGTATGTCTCAAAGTGTCTACGCTTTGATCGTTCCCTGGCAGACCAATAGTAGTTTACGAAGCACATCTGGAGGCAATTTGTAATCTGTGGATCTTCAGAGTGTTGATGAAACACAGAAATTGCATCGAAATTGAATACAACAGGCACCATGCGGACTTTTCTCCATGGGAGTAATGTCTCAAATTTTCTACGCTTAATCGATTCATGGGAGACCAGTAGTGGTTTCCGAAACCCATCTGGAGGCATTCTCTAATCTTTGGACCTTCAGAGTGTTGATGAAACACAAAAATTGCGTCTTGATTGAATACAACAGGCACCATGAGGACGTTTCTCCATGGGAGTAATGTCTCAAACTGTCTGCGATTTGATCGATTCCTGGGAGACCTGTAGTGGTTTCCGAAGCCTATCTGGAGGCATTCTATAATCTGTGGACTTTCGGAGTGTTGATGAAACAACATCGGGATTGAATTCAACAGGCACCATGCGGACTTTTCTCCATGGGAGTAATGTCTCAAAGAGTCTACGCTTTGACCGTTTTCTGGCAGACCAATAGTAGTTTACGAAGCACATCTGGAGGCAGTTTGTAATCTGTGGACCTTCAGAGTGTTGATGAAACACAGAAATTGCATCGAGATTGAATACAACAGGCACCATGCGGAATTTTCTTTATTGGGAGTATTGTCTCTAACTGTCTATGCTTTGATCGTTCCCTGCAAGACCTGTAGTAGTTTACAAAGCACAACTGGAGGCATTCAGTAATCTTTGGACCTGCAGAGTGTTGATGAAACACAGAATAAGCATCGGGATTGAATACAACAGGCACCATGCGGACTTTTCTCAATGGGAGTAATTTCTGAAACTGTCTGCGCTTTGATCGTTCCCTGGAAGACCAGTAGCAATTTCCGAAGCACATCTGGAGGCATTCTGTAATATGTGGACCTCCAGAGTGTTGATGAAACAAGAAATTGCATCGGGATTGAATTCAACAGGCACCATGCGGACTTTTCTCCATGGGAGTAATGTCTCAAACTGTCTACGATTTGATCGATTCGTGGGAGACCAGTAGTGGTTTTCGAAGAGCATCTGGAGTCATACTGTAATCTGTGGACCTTCAGAGTGTTGATGTAACACAAAAGTTGCATCGGGATTGAATACAACAGGCACCATGCGGACTTTTCTTCATGGCAGTAATGTCTCAAACTGTGTACGCTTTGATCGTTTCCTGGTAGAACAATAGTAGTTTCCCAAGCATATCTGGAATCTGTTTGTAATCTGTGGACCTTCAGAGTGTTGATGAAACATAGAAATTGCATTGGGATTGAATACAACAGGCACCATGCGGCTTATCTTCATGGGAGTAATGTCTCAAACTGTCTACACTTTGATCGTTCCCTGGCAGACCAATAGTAGTTTACGAAGCACATCTGGAGGCAATTTGTAATCTGTGGATCTTCAGAGTGTTGATGAAACACAGAAATTGCATCGAGATTGAATACAACAGACACAATGCGAACTTCTCTCCATGTGAGTAATGTCTCAAAAATTTCTACCCTTTGTTGATTCCTGGGAGACCAGTAGTAGTTTCCGTAGCCCATCTGGAGGCATTCTGTAATATGTGGACCTTCAGTGTGTTGATGAAACAAGAAATTGCTTCGGGATAGAATTCAACAGTCATCATGCGGACCTTTCTCCATGGGTGTAGTGTCTCAAACAGTCTACGCTTTGATCGTTTCCTGACAGACCAATAGTAGTTTACGAAGCACATCTGGTATAAGTTTGTAATCTGTGGACCTTCAGAGTGTTGATGAAACAAAAAATTGCGTCTGGGTTGAATACAACAGGCAACATGCGGACGTTTCTCCCTGGGAGTAATGTCTCTAACTGTTTACGGTTTGATCGTTCCCTGGAAGACCAGTAGAGTTTCCGAAACTCATTTGGAGTCATTCTGTACTTAGTTGACCCTCAGAGTGTTGATCCAACACAGAAATTGCATCGTGATCGAATACAATATTCACCCTGCGGACTTTTCTCCATGGGAGTAATGTCTCTAACTGTCTACGCTTTGATCGTTCCCTGGAAGACGTGTAGTAGTTTACAAAGCACAACTAGAGGCATTCAGTAATCTTTGGACACTCAGAGTGTTGATGAAACACAAAAATTGCATCGGGATGGAATACAATAGGCACCATGTGGACTTTTCTCAATGGGAGTAAAGTCTCAAAATGTGTATGTTCTGATCGTTCCATGGCTGACCAATAGTAGTTTCCGAATCTCATCTGGATGCATTATGTAACCTGTATACCTTCAGAGTGTTGATCAAACACAGATAATGCATCGGGATTAAATACAACAGGCACCATGCGGACTTTTCTCCATGTGAGTAATGTCTCAAAATGTCTACGCTTTGTTCGATTCCTGGAAGACCAGTAGCAGTTTCCGAAGCCCATCTGGAGGCATTCTGTAATATGTGGACTTTCAGAGTGTTGATGAAACAAAAAATTCCATCGGGATTGAATTCAACAGGCACCATGCGGACTTTTCTCCATGGGATTAATGTCTCAAACTGTCTACGATTTGATCGATTCCTGGGAGACCAGTAGTGGTTTCCGAAGCCCATCTGGAGGCATTCTATAAACTGTGGACTTTCGGAGTGTTGATGAAACAAGAAATTGCATCGGGATTGAATTCAACAGCACCATGCGGACTTTTCTCCATGGGAGTAATGTCTCAAACAGTCTACGCTATGATCGTTTCCTGGCAGACCAATAGTAGTTTACGAAGCACATCTTGGAGGCAGTTTGTAATCTGTGGACCTTCAGAGTGTTGATGAAACACAGAAATTGCATCGAGATTGAATACAACATTCACCATGCGGAATTTTCTTTATTGGGAGTATTGTCTCTAACTGTCTATGCTTTGATCGTTCCCTGCAAGACCTGTAGTAGTTTACAAAGCACAACTGGAGGCATTCAGTAATCTTTGGACACTCAGAGTGTTGATGAAACAACAGAAATTGCATCGTGATGGAATACAACAGGCACCATGTGGACTTTTCTCAATGGGAGTAATTTCTCAAACTGTCTACGCTTTGGTTGTTCCCTGGAAGACCAGTAGTAGTTTCCGAAGCACACCTGGAAGCATTCTGAAATCTGTGGACACCCAGAGTGTTGATAAAACTCAGAAATTGCATCGGGATTGAACACAACAGGCACAATGCAGACTTTTCTCCATGGGAGTAATGTCTCAAACTGTCTACGATTTGATCGATTCCTTGGAGACCAGTAGTGGTTTCCGAAGCCCATCTGGAGTCATTCTGTAATCTGTTTACCTTCAAAGTGTTGATGAATCACAAAAATTGCATCTGGATTGAATACAACAGGCACAATGCGAACTTTTCTCCATGTGAGTAATGTCTCAAAATGTCTACGCTTTGATCGTTTCCTGGCAGACCAATAGTAGTTTAGGAAGCACATCTGGTATAAGTTTGTAATCTGTGGACCTTCAGAGTGTTGATGAAACACAAAAATTGCGTCTGGGTTGAATACAACAGGCAACATGCGGACGTTTCTCCCTGGGAGTAATGTCTCTAACTGTTTACGGTTTGATCGTTCCCTGGAAGACCAGTAGAGTTTCCGAAACTCATTTGGAGTCATTCTGTACTTAGTTGACCCTCAGAGTGTTGATCCAACACAGAAATTACATCGTGATCGAATACAATATTCACCCTGCGGACTTTTCTCCATGGGAGTAATGTCTCTAACTGTCTACGCTTTGATCGTTCCCTGGAAGACGTGTAGTAGTTTACTATGCACAACTAGAGGCATTCAGTAATCTTTGGACACTCAGAGTGTTGATGAAACACAGAAATTGCATCGGGATGGAATACAACAGGCACCATATGGACTTTTCTCAATGGGAGTAAAGTCTAAAAATGTCTATGTTCTGATCGTTCCATGGCTGACCAATAGTAGTTTCCGAATCTCATCTGGATGCATTATGTAACCTGTATACCTTCAGAGTGTTGATGAAACACAGATAATGCATCGGGATTAAATACAACAGGCACCATGCGGACTTTTCTCCATGTGAGTAATGTCTCAAAATGTCTACGCTTTGATCGATTCCTGGAAGACCAGTAGCAGTTTCCGAAGCCCATCTGGAGGCATTCTGTAATATGTAGACTTTCAGAGTCTTGATGAAACAAAAAATTCCATCGGGATTGAATTCAACAGGCACCATGCGGACTTTTCTCCATGGGAGTAATGTCTCAAACTGTCTACGATTTGATCGATTCCTGGGAGACCAGAAGTGGTTTCCGAAGCCCATCTGGAGGCATTCTATAAACTGTGGACTTTCGGAGTGTTGATGAAACAAGAAATTGCATCGGGATTGAATTCAACAGGCACCATGCGGACTTTTCTCCATGGGAGTAATGTCTCAAATAGTCTACGCTTTGATCGTTTCCTGGCAGACCAATAGTAATTTACGAAGCACATCAGGAATAAGTTTGTAATCTGTGGACCTTCAGAGTGTTGATGAAACACAAAAATTGCGTCTGGGTTGAATACAACAGGCAACATGCGGACGTTTCTCCCTGGGAGTAATGTCTCTAACTGTTTACGGTTTGATCGTTCCCTGGAAGACCAGTAGAGTTTCCGAAAATCATTTGGAGTCATTCTGTACTTAATTGACCCTCAGAGTGTTGATCCAACACAGAAACTGCGTCGTGATCGAATACAATATTCACCCTGCGGACTTTTCTCCATGGGAGAAATGTCTCGAATTGTCTACGCTTTGATCGTTCCCTGGCAGACCAATAGTAGTTTACGAAGCACATCTGGAGGCATTCAGTAATCTTTGGACCTTCAGAGTGTTGAAGAAACACAGAAATTGTATCGGGATGGAATACAACAGGCACCATGTGGACTTTTCTCAATGGGAGTAAAGTCTCAAAATGTCTATGTTCTGATCGTTCCATGGCTGACCAATAGTAGTTTCCGAATCGCATCTGGATGCATTATGTAACCTGTATACCTAAAGAGTGTTGATGAAACACGGATAATGCATCGGGATTAAATACAACAGGCACCATGCGGACTTTTCTCCATGTGAGTAATGTCTCAAAATGTCTACGCTTTGATCGATTCCTGGGAGACCAGTAGCAGTTTCCGAAGCCCATCTGGAGGCATTCTGTAATATGCGGAATTTTAGAGTGTTGATGAAACAAAAAATTGCATCGGGATTGAATTCAACAGGCACCATGCGGACTTTTCTCCATGGGAGTATGTCTCAAACTGTCTACGCTTTGATCGTTCCCTGGCAGACCAATAGTAGTTTACGAAGCTTATCTGGAGGCAATTTGTAATCTGTGGATCTTCAGAGTATTGATGAAACACAGAAATTGCATCGAGATTGAATACAACAGGCACCATGCGGACTTTTCTCCATGGGAGTAATGTCTCAAACTTTCTACGCTTTGATCGATTCATAGGAGACCAGTAGTGGTTTCCGAAAACCCATCTGGAGGCATTCTCTAATCTTTGGACCTTCAGAGTGTTGATGAAACAAAAAAATTGCGTCTTGATTGAATACAAAGGGCACCATGCGGACGTTTCTCCATGGGAGTAATGTCTCAAACTGTCTGCGATTTGATCGATTCCTGGGAGACCAGTAGTGGTTTCCGAAGCCCATCTGGAGGTATTCTATAATCTGTGGACTTTCGGAGTGTTGATGAAACAAGAAATTGCATCGGGATTGAATTCAACAGGCACCATGCGGACTTTTCTCCATGGGAGTAATGTCTCAAAGAGTCTACGCTTTGACCGTTTCCTGGCAGACCAATAGTAGTTTACGAAGCACATCTGGAGGCAGTTTGTAATCTGTGGACCTTCAGAGTGTTGATGAAACACAGAAATTGCATCGAGATTGAATACAACAGGCACCATGCTGACTTTTCTCAATGGGAGTAATTTCTCAAACTGTCAACGCTTTGATTGTTCCCTGGAAGACCAGTAGTCGTTTCTGAAGCCCATCTGGAGTCATTCTGTAATCTGTGGACCTTCAGAGTGTTGATGAAACACAAAAATTGCAGCGGGATTGAATACAACAGGCACCATGCGGACTTTTCTTCATGGGAGTAATGTCTCAAACTGTGTACGCTTTGATCGTTTCCTGGAAGAATAATAGTAGTTTCCCAAGCATATCTGGAGGCTGTTTGTAATCTGTGGACCTTCAGAAAGTTGATGAAACATAGAAATTGCATTGGGATTGAATACAACAGGCACCATGCGGCTTATCTTCATGGGAGTAATGTCTGAAACTGTCTAGGCTTTGATCGTTTTATGGCAGACCAATAGTAGTTTACGAAGCTCATCTGGAATAAGTTTGTAATCTGTGGACCTTCAGAGTGTTAATGAAACACCAAAATTGCGTCTTTGTTGAATACAACAGGCAACACGCGGACTTTTGTCCATGGGAGTAATGTCTCAAACTTTCTACGCTTTGATCGATTCCTGGGAGACCAGTAGTGGTTTCCGAAACCCATCTGGAGGCATTCTGTAATCTTTGGACCTTCAGAGTGTTGATGAAACACAAAAATTGCGTCGGGATTGAATACAACAGGCACCATGCGGACGTCTCTCAATGGGAGTAATGTCTCAAACTGTCTACGATTTGATCGATTCCTGGGAGACCAGTAGTGGTTTCCGAAGCCCATCTGGAGGCATTCTATAATCTGTGGACTTTCGGAGTGTTGATGAAACAAGAAATTGCATCGGGATTGAATTCAACAGGCACCATGCGCACTTTTCTCCATGGGAGTAATGTCTCAAAGAGTCTACGCTTTGATCGTTCCCTGGCAGACCAATAGTAGTTTACCAAGCACATCTGGAGTCAGTTTGTAATCTGTGGACCTTCAGAGTGCTGATGAAACACAAAAATTGCGTCGGCGTTGAATACAACAGGCACCATGCGGACGTTTCTCCATGGGAGTAATGTCTCTAACTGTTTATGCTTTGATCGTTCCCTGGAAGACCAGTAGTAGTTTCCGTAACACATTTGGAGTCATTCGGTACTCAGTTGAACCTCAGAGTGTTGATCCAACATAGAAATTGCATCGTGATCGAATACAATATTCACCCTGCGGACTTTTCTCCATGGGAGTAATGTCTCAAACTGTCTACGCTTTGATCGTTCCCTGGAAGACCAGTAGTAGTTTCCGAAGCACATTTGGAGGCATTCAGTAATGTTTGGTCCCTCAGAGTGTTGATGAAACTCAGATATTGCATCGGGATTGAATACAACAGGCACAATGCGGAGTTTTATCTTTGGGAGTAATGTCTCTAACTGTATACGTTTTGATCGTTCCCTGGAAGACCAGTTGTAGTTTCCGACGCAAATCTGGAGGCATTATGTAATCTGTGGACCTTTAGAGTGTTGATAAAACGCAGAAATTGCATCGGGATTGAATACAACAGGCAGCATGCGGACTTTTCTCCATGGCAGTAATGTCTCAAACTGTCTACGCTTTGATCGATTCCTCATAGACCAGTAGTAGATTCCGAAGCCCATCTGGAGGCATTCTGTAATCTGTGGACCTTCAGAGTGTTGATGAAACACAGAAATTGCAACGGGATTGAATACAACAGGCACAATGCGGACTATTCTCCATGGGAGTAATGTCCTAAACTGTCAACGCTTTGATCGTTCCATGGAAGACCAATAGTAGTTTCCGAAGCACATCTGGAGGCAGTTTGTAATCTGTGGACCTTCAGAGTCTTGATGAAACATAGAAATTGCATCGGGATTGAATACAACATTCACCATGCGGACTTTTCTCCATAGGTGTAATGTCTCAAAGTGTTTACGCTTTGATCGATTCCTGATAGACCAGTAGTAGTTTCCGAAGCCCATCTTTAGGCATTCTGTAATTTGTGGACTTTCAGAGTGTTGATGAAACAAAAAATTGCATCGTGATTGAATTCAATATGGCAGACCAATAGTAGTTTCCGGAGCATATCTGGGGCAGTTTGTATTCTCTGGACTTTCAGAGTGTTGATGAAACACAAAAATTGCATCGAGATTGTATACAACAGGCACCATTTGGACTTTTCTCCATGGGAGTCATGTCTCATACTGTCTTCGCTTTGATCGTTCCCTGGAAAACTAGTAGTAGTTTCCGAAGCACATCTGGAGGCATTCTGTAATCTGTGGACCTTCAGAGTGTTGATGAAACACAGAAATTGCATCGGGATTGAATACAACAGTGACCATGCGGACCTTTCTCCATGGGAGGCATGTCTCAAACTTCCTACGCTTTGATCGTTCCCTGGAAGACAAGTAGTAGTTTCCCAAGCAAATCCGGAGGCATTCTATAATCTGTGGGCCTTCAGAGTGTTGGTGAAACACAGAAATTGCTACGAGATGGTGTACAACCTTTACCATGCGGAATTTTCTCCATGGGAGTAATATCTCAAACTGTCTATGCTTTGATCTTTCCCAGGAAGACCATTAGTAGTTTCCGAAGTACATCTGGAGGCATTCTGTAATCAGTGGACCTTCAGAGTGTTGGTGAAACAAAGAAATTGCATCGTGATGGAATACAACATTCATCATGCGGACTTTTCCCCATGTAAGAAATGTCCTAAACTGTCAACGCTTTGATCATTCCCTGGAATACCAATTGTAGTTTCCGAAGCACATCTGGAGGCAGTTTGTAATCTGTGGACCTTCAGAGTGTTGATGAAACACAGAAATTGCATCGCGATTGAATACAACAGCCACCATGCGGACTTTTCTCCATGGCAGTATTGTCTCAAAGTGTTTACGCTTTGATCGATTCCTGATAGACCAGTAGTAGTTTCCGAAGCCCATCTTTAGGCATTCTGTAATTTGTGGACTTTCAGAGTGTTGATGAAACAAAAAATTGCATCGTGATTGAATTCAATATGCACCATGCGGAGTTTTCTCCATGTGAGTAATGTCTCAAACTGTCTTCGCTTTGATCGTTACCTGGAAGACAAGTAGTAGTTTCCCGAAGCAAATCTGGAGGCATTCTATAATCTGTGGACCTTCAGAGTGTTGGTGAAACACAGAAATTTCATCGAGATGGTATACAACATTCACCATGCGGATTTTTCTCCATGGGAGAAGTGTCTCAATCTGTCTACGCTTTGATCGTTCCCTGAAAGAACAGTAGTAGTTTTCGAAGCACATCTGGATTCATTCTGTAATCTGTGGATCTTCAGAGTGTTCATGAAACTCAGAAAGTGCATCGGCATTGAATACAACTGGCACCATGCGGATGTTTCTCCATGGGAGTAATGTCTCAAACTGTCTAGGTTTACATCGTTCCCTGGAAGACCAGTAGTATTTTCCGAACTACATCTGGAGGCACTCTGTAATCTTTGGACCTTTAGAGTGTTGATGAAACACAGAAATTGCATCGCGATTGAATAACACAGGCACCATGCGGACTTGTCTCAATGGGAGTAATGTCGCAAAGTGTCTACGCTTTGATCGTTCCCTGGCAGACCAATAGTAGTTTCCGAAGCACATCTGGGGCAGTTTGTATTCTCTGGACTTTCAGACTGTTGATGAAGCACAAAAATTGCATCGAGATTAAATACAACAGGCACCATGCGGAAATTTCTCCATGGGAGTAATGTTTCAAACTGTCTACGCTTTGATTGTTCCCTGGAAGACCAGTAGTAGTTTCCGAATCACATTTGGTATCATTCTGTAATCTTTGGACCTTCAGAGTGTTGATGAAACAGAGAAATTGCATCGTGATTGAATACAACAGGCAGCATGTGGACTTTTCTCCATGGGAGAAATGTGTCAAACTGTCTACGCTTTGATCATTCCCTGGAGGACCAGTAGTATTTTCCGATGCACATCCGGAGGCATTATGTAATCTGTGGACCTTTAGAGTGTTGATGAAACAAATAAATTGCATCGGGATTGAATACAAAAGGCACCATGAGGACTTTTCTGCATGGGAGTAATGTCTCAAACTGTCTACGTTTTGATTGTTCCCTGGAAGACCAGTAGTAGTTTCCGAATCACATTTGGTATCATTCAGTAATCTTTGGACCTTCAGAGTGTTGATGAAACACTGAAATTGCATCGAGATTAAATACAACAGCCACCATGCGGACTTTTCTCCATGGGAGTAATGTCTTAAACTGTCTACGGTTTGGTCTTTCCCCGGAAGGCCAGTAGTAGTTTCCGAAGCACATTTTGAGGAATTCTGTAAACTGTGGAGAATCTGAGTGTTGATGAAACACCTAAATTGCATCATGATGGATTACAACATTCACCATGCGGACTTTTCTCCATGGGAGTATTTTCTCAAACGGTATACGCTTAGTTCGTTCCCTTGAAGACCAGTAGTAGTTTCCCAAGCAAATCTGGAGGCATTCTATAATCTGTGGACATTCAGTGTGTTTAAGAAACACAGAAATTGCATCGGGATGGAATAGAAAAGCCTCCATACGCGCGTTTCTTCATGGGAGTAATGTCTCCAACTGTCTACACTTAGTTATTTCCCTGTAGGACCAGTAGTAGTTTCCGAAGCACATCTGGAGGCAATCTGTAATCTGTGGACCTTCAGAGTGTTGGTGAAACACATAAATTGCATTGCGATTGAATACAACAGGCACCATGCTTACTTCTGTCCATGGGAGTAATGTCTCAAACTGTCTACGCTTTGATCGTTCCCTGGAAGACTAGTAGTAGTTTCCGAAGCACATCTGGAGGCATTCTGTAATCTGTGGACCTACAGAGTGTTTATGAAACAAATAAATTGCTTCGGGATTGAATGCAACAGGCGCCATGCAGACTTTTCTCCATGTGAGTAATGTCTCAAACTGTGTACGCTTTTATCGTTCATTGGCAGACCAGTAGTAGTTTCCGAACCACATCTGGAGGCATTCAGTAACCTTTGGACCTTCAGAGGTTTGATGAAACACAGAAATTGATAAGGGATTGAATACAACAGGCACCATGCGGACGTTTCTATATGGGAGGAATGTCTGAATCTGACTACGCTTAGATATTTCCCTGGAGGACCAGTAGTATTTTCCGAAGCACATCTGGAGGCATTCTGAAATCTGTGGACCTTGAGAGTGTTCATGAAACAAAGAAAGTGCATCAGGATTGAATACAACAGGCACCATGCGGATGTTCCTCCATGGGAGTAATGTCTCAAACTGTCTAGATTTACATCGTTCCCTGGAAGACCAGTAGTAGTTTCCGAATCACACCTGGAGGCACTCTGCAATCTTTGGACCTACAGAGTGTTGATGAAACACAGAAATTGCATCGGGATTGAATACAACAGGTACCATGCGGACTTTTCTCCATGGGAGTAATGTCTCAAACTGTCTACGCTTTGATCGTACCCTGGAAGACCAGTAGTAGTTTCCAAAGCATATCTGGAGGCATTAAGTAATCTTTGGACATCAGAGTGTTGATGAAATAACAGAAATTGAATCGGCATTGAATACAACAGGCACCATGCGTACTTTTCTCCATGGGAGTAATGTCTCAAATTGTCAACGGTTTGATCGTTCCTGGGAGACCAGTCATAGATTCAGAAGCACATCTGGAGCCATTCTTTAATCTGCGGACATTCAGATTGTTGAAGAAACACAGAAATTGCATCGGGATTGAATACAACAGGCGTCATGGAAGTAATGTCTCAAACTGTCAGCACTTTGATCATTCCCTGGAAGAACCAGTAGTAGTTTCCAAATCACATATGGAGGCATTCAGTAATCTTTGGACCTTCAGAGGTTTGATGAAACACAGAAATTGATAAGGGATTGAATACAACAGGCACCAGGCGGACGTTTCTCCATGGGAGGAATTTCTGAAACTGTCTACGCTTAGATATTTCACTGGAGGACCAGTACCAGTTTCCGAAGCACATGTGGAGGCATTCTATAATCTGTGGACCTTCAGAGTGTTGGAGAAACAAACTATTGCATCGTGATGGAATACACCATTCACCATGCGGAATTTTCTCCATGGGAGTAATGTCTCACACTGTCTACGCTTTGATCCTTGCCTGCAAGACCAGTAGTTGTTTCCGAAGCACATTTGGATGCATTCTGTAATCTGTTGACCTTCAGAGTGTTGATGAAACACCGAAATTGCATCGTGATAGAATACAACATTTACCAAGCGGACTTTTCTCCATGGGAGTACTTTCTCAAACGTCTACGCTTTGACCGATTCCTGGGAGACCAGTAGTAGTTTCCGATGCAAATCTGGATGCATTCAGGAATCTTTGGGCATTCAGAGTGTTGACGAAACACAGAAATTGCATCGGGATTGAATACAACAGGCACCATGCAGACTTTTCTCCATGGGAGTAATGTCTCTAACTGTTTACGCTTTGATCTATTCCTGGGAGACCTGTCATAGATTCCGAAGCACATGTGGAGGCATTCTGTAATCTGTGGACCTTCAGAGTGTTCATGAATCACAGAAAGTGCATCGGGATTAAATACAACAGGCACCATGCGGACTTTTCTCGATGGGAGTAATGTCTCAAACTGTCTACGCTTACATCGTTCCTGGAAGACCAGTAGTAGTTTCCGAAGCACATCTGGAGGCACTCTGTATTCTGTGGACGTCCAGAGTGTTGATGAAACATAGAAATTGTATTGTGATTATATACAACAGGCACCATGCGGACTTTTCTCCATGTTAGTAATGTCTCAAACTGTCTACGCGTTGATCGTTTACTGAAAGACCAGCAATAGTTTCCGAAGCAAATCTGGGGGCATTCTGAAATCTGCGGACCTTCAGAGTGTTAATGAAACACAGAAAGTGCATCGGGATTGAATACAACAGGCACCATGCGGATGTTCCTCCGTGGGAGTAAAGGCTCAAACTGGATTTACATAGTTCCCTGGAAGACTAGTAGTAGTTTCCGAAGCACATCTGGAGGCACTCTGCAATCTTTGGACCTTTAGAGTGTTGATGACACACAGAAATTGCATCGGGATTGAATACAACAGGTACCATGCGGACTTTTCTCCATGGGAGTAAAATCTCAAACTGTCTACGGCTTGATCGTTCCCTGGAAGACCAGTAGTATTTTCCAAAGGACATCTGGACGCATTCAGTAATCGTTGGACATTCAGAGTGTTGATGAAACACAGAAATTGCATCGGCATTGAAAACAACAGGCACCATGCGGACTTTTCTCCATGGGAGTAATGTCTCAAACTGTCTACGCTTTGATCGTTCACTGAAAGACCAGCAATAGTTTCCGAAGCACATCTGGAGGCATTCTGAAATCTGTGGACCTTCACAGTGTTCATGAAACACAGAAAGTGCATCGGGATTGAATACAACAGGAACCATGCGGATGTTCCTCTGTGGGAGTAAAGTCTCAAACTGTCTGGATGTACATAGTTCCCTGGAAGACTAGTAGTAGTTTCCGAAGCACATCTGGAGGCACTCTGCAATCTTTGGACCTTCAGAGTGTTGATGACACACAGAAATTGCATCGGGATTGAATACAACAGGTACCATGCGGACTTTTCTCCATGGGAGTAATATCTCAAACTGTCTACGGCTTGATCGTTCCCTGGAAGACCAGTAGTAGTTTCCAAAGGACATCTGGACGCATTCAGTAATCGTTGGACATTCAGAGTGTTGATGAAACACAGAAATTGCATCGGCATTGAAAACAACAGGCACCATGCGGACTTTTCTCCATGGGAGTAATGTCTCAAACTGTCTACGCTCTGATCGTTCCCTGGAAGACCAGTAGTAGTTTCCGAAGCACATCTGGAGTCATTATGTAATCTGTGGACCTTCAGAGTGTTGATGAAACACAGAAATTGCATCGGGATTGAATACAACAGGCACTAGATTTTTCTCTATGGGAGTAATGTCTCAAACTGTCTACGCTTTGATCGTTCCCTGGAAAACCAGTAGTAGTTTCCGAAGCACATCTGGAGGCATTCAGTAATCTTTGGACATTCAGAGTGTTGATGGAACACAGAAATTGCATCAGCATTGAATACAACAGGCAACATGGGGACTTTTCTCCATGGGAGTAATGTCTCAAACTGTCTACGCTTTGATCGTTCCCTGGAAGACTAATAGTAGTTTCCAAAGCACAACTGGAGGCATTATGTAATCGGTGTACCTTCAGAGTGTTGATGAAAGATAGAAATTGCATCGGAATTTAATACAACAGGCACCATGCGAACTTTTCTCCATGGTTGGAGAGGAATGAAGAAAATTGGGATGTGGAAGTAGGTGAGAACCAAAGATTATGCAACACTGAGTCTGTGACAATGGCAAAAAAGAAGAGAGACAGTGTGTCAGTGAGAAGATACAGCAGCAGTAGGAAGGAGTGAAACAGATAGTAGCACTAAGATAGAGCAAGGCAGAGACAGTGACAGCAAGAGGAAATACTACTACTACTACTACTACTACTAGTAGTACTACTAGTAGTGGTAGTAGTAGTAATAGTAGTAGTGAGTGAGTGAGAATGGGCAAGCCGCTGTGAGGGGTATGAGTGACATATTAGTGAGAAGAGAACAAGTATATTTGTGTACCAAAAGTTTTGGAAAATTTTTGGGAAGGTGCTGTGTAAAGTAGGATGAGGCAGCTAGAATCAGATTTTTCAGTCAATTATTTAAAAAGGAGCATATACACTTATTTGTGTTTAGAGAGGAGCATTTTCCCATTGGTAGATAAAACACTCAAAAAATATTACGTGTAACTGAACCAAGACATCAGATTCTTCCATTTTGTCCCTATATAATACTTAAAATGCTGAGATGAAGTGGGAGATATGATGCTGCGCGAAGAGTTTGACAGCACTGAAAGACCTAAGTTGAAACAAGGCCCTGGGAGTAGGCAACATTCCTTTAGAACTACTGACAGCCTTAGGAGAGCCAGTCCTGACAAAACTCTACCATCTGGTGGGCAAAATGTATGAGACAGGTGAAATAACCTCAGAAGTCAAGAAGAATATAATAATTCCAATCACAAAGAAAGCAGGTGTTGACAGATGTGAAAATTACCGAACTATAAGTTCAATAAGTCACAGGTGCAAAATACTAACGAGAATTCTTTACGGATGAATGGAAAAACTGGTAGAAGCTGACCTCGGGGAAGATCAGTTCGGATTCCGTAGAAATATTGGAACACGTGCAGCAACACTGACCCTATGACTTATCTTAGAAGCTAGATTAAGATAAGGCAAACCTGTGTTTATAGCATTTCTAGACTTGGAAAAAGCTTTTGACAATGTTGGCTGGAATACAGGGAGTCGTTTCTGAAAGTATTTGTATGGAGTGTAGCTATGTATGGAAGTGAAACATGGATGATAAATAGTTGGACAAGAAGAGAATAGAAGCTTTCAAAATTTGGTGCTACAGAAGAATGCTGAAGATTAGATGGGTAGATCACATTACTAATGGGGAGGTATTGCATAGAATTGGAGAGAAGAGGAGTTTGTGGCACAGCTTGACTAGAAGTAGGGATTGGTTGGTAGGACATGTACTTAGGCATCAAGGGATCACCAATTTAGTATTGGAGGGCAGTGTGGAGGGTAAAAATCATAGAGGGAGACCTAGAGATTAATACACTAAGCAGATTCAGAAGGATGTAGGCTACAGTATGTACTGGGAGATGAAGAAGCTTGCACAGGATAGAGTTGCATGGAGAGCTGCATCAAACCAGTCTCAGGACTGAAGATCACAACAACAACAACAACAACAACACTAAAAATCTTGAAAACGGCTTAATGTTTTTCCCATTTGTGTGTTATTATTAGTGTATCAAAGAAATAAAAGAAGAAACTACTCCGTCTTCATCAGTGACCCATTATAAAGTTAGTTAGTTACACATTCCATGGACAATTTTGTATGACAGATTGTAATGATGTGGAGAAAGTCATTTTACATTGACATTCCAAGTTAATTTGTACATATAATTACTTTCCGATCATTTCCTAGTTTGTGTTTTTTCTTTATTATTTACAAAAAGAAAAGTGTGTTCAGATTTAAGTAAGTAATTACTGTTCACCATAGTATCCTTTGCATCACATACATGATGTAGGTATTGTCATAATGAGATACAGCATACATACATCACAATTCTAGATGTTAATATAACTAATATGAAATTAACATTATACAATGTGTTTAAAAAATTTCATAATGGACTAATGGATTGGTATTAGATGTGCCCTATAACAATTCTGACATACAAGCAGTACACTTCAAGAAACAAGAATATACAAACAATATTTAATATTTACAATCAGAACAGCATGTTTGAATGACAATGAAAAGAAAACAAGTGGTTATTAGTCATCAAGGAATTCAAAATACTCATCCATGATATAGAAACATTAATTTAATACTTAAGTTTTATTTCTGACTTAAATTTTTTGTCATTCATAATTCCCTTGATCTAAATTGACAGTGTGTTATACAGCTTTATTCCATAATGGCTCAACCTGTTTTGAGTTTTTGTTTTTATAGCTCTTTCTACATGCAGATTCTTACTGACGTGTGTTGTACTTCTGTAAATCTGAATTCATATGTAAATTACTTGTGTGTGTACTTCTATCAGACATACTTTTGAATATGAACAACAATGGTACTGTAAGTATTATTAAATGCATGAATAAGGGCTTGCAGTGTGTTTGTGGTGAGCTGTATTTAATAATTTTAATGACATTTTCCTGTCATTTCAAAGTATCTGCAAGTGAGGTTTTTTGACACCTCAGAACATTCTTCTATAAGATACAGCAGACTGGAAATAAGCAAAATACACTAACGTTGTACATTGTTTGTAACAAATTCCATAAATTATGCTCGGTGCAAAACATGCAGAATTGAGTTTTTTGGATATGTAAATGCAATGGCTTTTCCAGCAGAAGACATGGTCAGTGTGCATGCCCAATAATTCTGTAAACTTTACTTTCTCTATTTCGTGGGCACTCAATAAAAACTGGAGGATATACTTCTCATTTCCTTTACTGTACTGTAGGTAATTTATTTTATTTAAATTAAATGTTAACTTATTAGGAAGAAACTGCTGCAGCACGCATTTCACAAATTTTTCAGCAGTAATAGATAAGGATTTTCCATCATCACCAAATTATGGTTGTATGGTCTGCAAATAACATCATTTTTGACAAACTGTTTGGGCTTTTAATGTCAATTATATAGATCAGAAATTATAGGTGGGGCCATGAACAGTACCCTACAGGACACCTTTTGCCACCCTCTTAGCATCTTATAGCCACTTTATTTTTTGCCTGTTTTGAGACCCTGTGAGTTCCAAAACCTGTGTTCTATGTTGTAGATAGGATTAAGTTAGTTCCTTGCCAATATCTTTGATACTATAGCTTCCAGTTTCTCATGGAGTATTTAGTGGTTTACTGTATCAAAGGCATTGATAAGATCTTGGTTGATTGCTACAACACTTTTGTTATGGTCGAAATTCCTTCTGGCTCCTTCATGAGGCTTGTATGGCTCCTGTGTTATAACCTGTATGAAAGCTGTGTTGATTACAATTCAGAAGATTGGAGGTGTCGAAGTAGCTTATGATCCTGATTTTCATCAACTTCCTAAAGATTTATGAAAGAGATTGAAGGAGGGACATACGTCTGCAGTTTTCTACCTAGCATGAATACCCATTTTTGAACAGAGTTCTAACCTTAGAAATTTTCATCCTCTGTGTGAACACACCTTCACTGAATGAGAAATTGGCAGTATGTACCTGTGGCTACAAAATTTGTGGCGCGACTTTTTTATTTGTGACACTTGCACTTTATCCATTTCTGCAGACATTTTTGGCCTCAGACTATTAATTACTTCCACATTTCATATTCATTAGTGGAACTTGGAACTTATTCTCCTACTGATGCCTACTTTGGTGCTGGTTTTTACTTTTGTTTGTTAAAGTTCATGCTTAGTTTCTCAAGTACACTTAGAAAGTAGTTAATAATGTAATTGAGCAATGCTTCTTTTTTTAGTTGATTGTTATCTCCAGATATAAGTATAGTCTCCTGTTCCTTACTGCTTTTCCCAGTTCTCTTTAACTATTTACCATGTTCTGCTTGATTCATTGTCTGACTCCCTTACCAATCTATAATTATGTAATATGTATGCTACATTAATTATCCTTTTTATACACTTACATTTGCAGTTTCATACTTTTTTTTTTAGTGTCACAAAAAAATTTCACTTCAGTGTAGAAGTTTCTCAGTGTGTTTTTGTAAGTGTATGTGAGTGGACTTTCATGAATCTTTATAGACAGCACATTTCCAGATCTATCATGGAAAGAGAGAACATGGCATTTGTATTTGTTTGTGACAATACGTATGCCGAGGATTGGTCAGTCAGTGTGGTAGTAAACTGGTGGCAGTTTTCAGGGGAGAAAATTCTTTTGTACCTATGATGTACTATTGTTGTATTTACGGGAAGTGTGAGAACTGTAATGAGTGCATTGTGGTCAGATAAGCCTAGGTCAATGTTCCTTACTTCTATATCTGAGGTTTCTAGATTTGAAGATGTATTGTCTATGAAACTTTTTGAAGAGTTTGTTAGCATAGCTGGGATATTTATACACATGCCGGAAAAGTTTTGCATCATCCCAGTTCCAAGAACTCCTGAAGATAGATGTTGACTGTGGATATTGTATTACAGACACAGTCCCTTTGACTGTTAAGAGATGTCACTAAACCCACCCAAAGATGTAAACAACCATGCATGAGCAGCACCTATTAGACGGAGGGGCTCCGACAGCCAATAAGTTCGAGTCATTCCACCTGGAAGGAGGTAGACAGCTCATGTTGTCTGAAGTTCAGCCATGCCTAGATGGCCAATACTGTGGTTTGATCACATCCACTTAGTTACTTTGTGCTAGGAAGGTCTCTCAACAGGGGAAGTGTCCAGGCATCTCGAAGTGAACCAAAGTGATAATGTTCAAACATAGAGGACCTACAGAGATACAGGAACTCCTGATGACAATCCTCGCTCAAGCCACCCAAGGGCTACTACTGCAGTGGATGACTGCTAGCTATGGATTATGGCTCATAGGAACCCTGACAGCAATGCCAGAATAATGCTTTTTGTGGAGCCACAGGATGTTGTGTTATGACTCAAACTGTGCACCACAGGCTGTATGATGGGCAGCTCCACTCCTGACATCCATGGTGAGGTTCATTTTTGCAACCATGACAACATGCAGTGTCTTACAGATGGGTCCAACAACATGCTGAACAGACCACTCAGGATTGGCATCACATTCTCTTCACTAATGAGTATCATATATGCCTTCAACCACACAATCGTTGGAGACGTGTTTAGAGGCAACACAGTGAAGCTGAACATCTAAGACACACTGTACAGCAGGTGTAGTTTCATTATGTGGGGCTGATGTATGTTGCTGCTGGTCATGGAAGGCATCATAATGGCTGCATGATACATGAATGCCATTCTCCAACCAATAGCGCAATAATATCGGCAGCATATTCATGAGGCATTAATTGTTGTGGACGAGAATTCATACCCCCATGAATGACTTCCTTGGGATAATTATATTGTTTAACTAGAGTGGCCAGCATGCTCTCCAGACAGAACCCATCAAACTTGTCTGGGATTTATTGAAAATGGCTGTTTATGGATAACATGACCCGCCAACCACTCTTGGGGATCTATGCCACATCGCCGTTGAGGACTGTGACAATCTGGACCAATAGTGCCTTGATTAACTTGTGGATGGTATGCCATGACAAATACAGGCATGCATCAATGCAAGTGGATGTGCTATTGGGTATTAGAGGTACCAGTGTATACAGAAATCTGGACCCCTACCTGTGAAGGTATCACTGTATAGTGGTACAACATGCAGTGTGTGGTTTTTATGAGCAATAAAAAGGGCAGAAATGTTGTTTATGTTGATTTCTATTCCAATTTTCTGTACAGGTTCTCTACTCTCCAACTCTAGGGAATGAGGTTATGCAAAACTTTTTTGATGTGCGTATTAGAATAAAAGTTGAAACTACATAGAAAGTTAAGGACCGGAATTTTAATTGCACTGTGTACCAACATATTGACATTATAAAGTCCCCAGATACAATTATTGACTTTTTCTCACCACATAAGATGCGCAGTCTAATTAATAAAAATGTCTGGATCACAGTTCTAGTTTCTAGAACACTTTCACAGCTGCAACACTTTCTATACCAAGAAGTCCCTTCCATACAGCCTAGTCATCCATGGCTGTTGCATCAGTAGTGATGAGCAGTTCCTCTGAAAATATGCTGAGGATCTCACTGAGGCCTTCACACACTGTTATTACCTTCCCAGCTTCATACAACAACACATCCCCATGCCTTATTGCTCCAGTCACCCACCACCTATCAAAGGTGCAGCATTCCACTCATGACATGGTAGCACAATCAGGACTGGAGCAACCATATCATATTCTCCTTCTCCCCTGCAGGTCCGGGGTATTCCTGCCTGTCGTACAAGGTGACTAAAAGGAGTTTCACATGTTTCAGCCTTTATGTGATGGCCCCCTGTAGGGTTTGACTTCCATTCTTCAAACTTTTCCAAAAGAATGAGCCAACTGGAGAAGGGAGCCTTAAAAGGTCCATCGTGTTCTTCGTGAATTAAGATCTTTAGACCCATAACCACACAGGCATTGTGCTGCTGATGACTGCACTGTTAACTCCCTGCATATGCCAAGGGGTAGATGCCCATCCTCCTGAGGCATCAGGACTCATAGCAAAGGCCATCCTATCAGGTGGCGCCTGTTGGGAGGGCCCCTGGTCAGAGTGGGCGGCATCAGGGTGGATGACAAACGATGAAGCGCAGTCCATCATCTGTTGCTGGTGGTGAAACACCAGCAGTCTCTAAGCGATCACAAGCACAATTCAACACACAACAGTACAACAAGTAAGAGCCTAAATGTGGTCCAGGGTATCACATTTCATAGAGACATTCTTTTGCAGTCCGAAATTGAGCTGCTGGCCAATTTAGAGTGACGAGGTGTAAATTTCGTCCAGCATGTCCACCGGGGTCGGAAGGATAATGAGGTTGCCAGCGGTGCCTTCATATTGGCCTTTGAGGGTGATACATTGTTCGAGAAGGTCAAGGTGATGGTCTACTGGTGTGATGTAAGGCCCTTTATCCACCCCCCAACTCGGTGCTAGAAGTGCTGGAAGTTCAGCAATATGTTTTCCCGCACTACTTCCAGTGTCACAAACCAAGATTTTGGATGCCCATCACATCCCAATACTCCATGTGCACGGCCTTCCACCTGTGTCAACTGCAGAGAGCACCATTCACCTTGCTCATCTGACTGCAGGATTCTCCAGAAAGAAAGGAGAATCATGGAGTACAAGACCCTGGAATGAATGACCTACACTGAGGATAAGAGAAAATTTGAACACCTGCATCCTGTGTGTATGACATAGTCTTGCACCACCCCTACAACAGTTCTGACACCATGAGCTCTGCCAAACCAGGTCACCTCTCAGAGCTGGTAGACTCACCTGCCCCCTTGATGTTGGAGAGCATTTCCATCCCTGTTGATCCTGCACCACCTACTTGAGGAGCAACACCACCCTGCCCCCCCCCCCTGCCGCCCCCCGCCGCCCCCCGCCGCCACCATCATTGCGCAACAATCATGGCTGGAGCTGGAGAAACTTAAGTGTTCTTCAGCTTCTCTCCCTAGGAAGTGGTCCCTTGGGTCACTCCATTCCTAGGTATCTTCTAGTGGGAAACAGGACACCTGCCAGTGGCCAAAGAGCAAAAAAGCAGCTGGTTGTAGGACGTCACGCTCATCCTCAGTCCTGGAGACTGAGCCAGTGAAGTCCTCCCAGCCTGGGAAACCCAAGGAGCAGTGAGAGAAATTCAAAACGAAAACCGCTAAGACCAAAGAAATTGCGGTCGCACCCACACCACGGCTACCTACAGGCTCTGCAGCTGAGGGTGGGGTGGAGATTTGGGCACCTGCTAAGTACCTACACTCCTGGAAATTGAAATAAGAACACCGTGAATTCATTGTCCCAGGAAGGGGAAACTTTATTGACACATTCTTGTTGTCAGATACATCATATGATCACACTGACAGAACCACAGGCACATAGACACAGGCAACAGAGCATGTACAATGTCAGCACTAGTACAGTGTATATCCACCTTTCGCAGCAATGCAGGCTGCTATTCTCCCATGCAGACGATCGTAGAGATGCTGGATGTTGTCCTGTGGAACGGCTTGCCATGCCATTTCCACCTGGCGCCTCAGTTGGACCAGTGTTCGTGCCGGACGTGCAGACCGCGTGAGACGACGCTTCATCCAGTCCCAAACATGCTCATTGGGGGACAGATCCGAAGATCTTGCTGGCCAGGGTAGTTGACTTACACCTTCTAGAGCACGTTGGGTGGCACGGGATACATGTGGACGTGCTTTGTCCTGTTGGAACAGCAAGTTCCCTTGCCGGTCTAGGAATGGTAGAACGATGGGTTCAATGACGGTTTGGATGTACCGTGCACTATTCAGTGTCCCCTCGACGATCACTTGAGGTGTACGGCCAGTGTAGGAGATTGCTCCCCACACCATGATGCTGGGTGTTGGCCCTGTGTGCCTCGGTTGTATGCAGTTCTGATTTTGGCGCTCACCTGCACGGCGCCAAACACGCATACGACCATCATTGGCACCAAGGCAGAAGCAACTCTCATCGCTGAAGACGACACGTCTCCATTCGTCCCCCATTCACGCCTGTCGTGGCACCACTGGAGGCGGGATGCACGATGTTGGGGCGTGAGCGGAAGACGGCCTAACGGTGTGCGGGACCGTAGCCCAGCTTCATGGAGACGGTTGCGAATGGTCCTCGCCGATACCCCAGGAGCAACAGTGTCCCTAATTTGCTGGGAAGTGGCGGTGCGGTCCCCTACGTCACTGCGTAGGATCCTACAGTCTTGGCGTGCATCCGTGCGTTGCTGCGGTCCGGTCCCAGGTCGACGGGCACGTGCACCTTCCGCCGACCACTGGCGACAACATCGATGTACTGTGGAGACCTCACGCCCCACGTGTTGAGCAATTCGGCGGTACGTCCACCCGGCCTCCTGCATGCCCACTATATGCCCTCACTCAAAGTCCGTCAACTGCACATACGGTTCACGTCCACGCTGTCGCGGCATGCTACCAGTGTTAAAGACTGTGATGGAGCTCCGTATGCCACGGCAAACTGGCTGACACTGACGGCGGCGATGCACAACTGCTGTGCAGCTAGCGCCATTCAACGGCCAACACCGTGGTTCCTGGTGTGTCCGCTGTGCCGTGCGTGTCATCATTGCTTGTACAGCCCTCTCGCAGTGTCCGGAGCAAGTATGGTGGGTCTGACACACCGGTGTCAATGTGTTCTTTTTTCCATTTCCAGGAGTGTAGATCTTGCCAGACCCTCTCACATGATGGATATAGACTATTCAGGCAATAAATCAGTGGAAGCAGGTGACTGTGAGCCATACAGTGCTTCACTGAATTTTCCGTGCCTTCCCAGTCTCACGATTTCATCGTCCAGTGCAACTGTGGTGGTTTTATCCACTGCCTGGCTGAGCTACAGCAACTGTTGAGGTTTAAACCTGCCGTCTGCATTGCCCTCCAGGTAACCTGGTTCTCTGCCCTCCGTGACTATAAGGCATATTACAGCAACCACAGTGACTATAATCGATTGACAGGTGGAGTTTGCGTTTATGTTCTAAACTCAGTCTGTAGTGAACATGTGCCCCTTCAAAACTCTCTTGAAGCTGTGGCTGTCAGAATAAAGATGATGCAGGAAATAACTGTCTGAAATGTATATCTTCATCTAGATGGTGCAGTACCCCTGAATGTATTAGCTGCACTAATTGATAAACTGCCTAAACCTTTCCTTCTTCGGGAAGATTTTAATGCCCATAACCCCTTGTGGGGTGGTACCATAGTTACTGGGCGAGGCAGAGTTGTCGAAATTTACTGTTGCAATTTGACCTCTGACTCTTAAATACTGGGGCAGCCACATGTTTCAGTGTGGCTCATGGGAGTTACTCAGCCATTGACGTATCAATCTGCAGCCCAGAACATCTCCCATCCATCCACTGAAGAAGACATGACTACCTGTGTGGTAGTGAGCACTTCCCCATCTTCCTGGCAGTGCCCCAGCATCAGGCACACAGATGCCTGCCCAGATGGGCTTTGAACAAGGCTAACTGGGTAACTTTCACCTTAGCTGTCACCGCTGAATCTCCCGTACATTGTAATATCGATGTGATGGTTGAGCAGATGACTAGCACAATTGTTTATGTCACAGAAAACGGAATCCCTCGCTCTTTATGTTGCCCAAGGAGTAAGGCAGTCACTTGGTGGTCGCCGCAAATCGTTCAAGCAATTGAAGAGTGTCTGCAAGCTTTACAGCCCGTAAGTGGCACCCTTCCCTGGAGCACATCATAGTCTTTAAATGGCTCTGTGCCAGTGTTCGCTACCTTATCGAGCAACAGAAGGAGTGGTGTTGGGAGAGATAAGTCTCCACCATTGGAGGCGACATGTCTTCCCAAGTCTGGAAAAAGATCAAATGTCTCTTTGGGTACCAAGCCTCAATGGCTGTCCCTGGTGTTACCTTAAATGGCGAGTTATGTACCAACACAAATGCGATTTCCAGGCACTTTGCCGGGCACTGCATTGGATAATCATCCCCCAAGGTTTCGCACACTGGAACGGTGGCTGAAAGGTAATGTACTCTAATGCACTACATGCTGTGGTGAATCCTATAACGCCCCATTTACAAAGTGGAAGCTTTTCAGTGCTCTTGCACATTGCACCGACACAGTTCCTGAGCCAGACCGCATCCAGAGCCAGGTGATTAAACATATCTCATCTGACTACAAGTGACATATAATCATCATCTTCAACCGGCTATGGTGAGATTGTGTAAAAACGCACTTGATGTGGACAGCTATCACACCATCTGCCTCACCAATGTTCCTAAAAAGCAATGCCACAAGAGTGAGAATAAAACGGATTAAATGTGTAACACAAAACAGAAAGAAAGGAAAAGCCATAAGAATGAAGGGCACACTATGAACACTAAAAGGAACAAAAGAGGACAAGGAAACAACAGAAGAGAGTAAAACATGAAAGCAGATTACAGTGGCTGGCAAGCACGAGAATAGAAAGGGAAAGCCAGTGACTCTGCAACACATTAAAATCTCAACCGTAAAGCACTAGGCTGGAGGACACAGAGGGTCAAAGGATACACTAAACCCTATATAGAAGTATAAAACCCACTCTCACGGATAAAATGTAAAACTAAAGCTGCTGTGGAGTCATTGTGTCCAACACCGAAGGCAGGTTGGTGGGAAAGTTGAAAGTCTGTCACAGAGGGGTTAAATGTGAGTAGTCCAGCAAGAGGTGAACAACTGTCATTTGGAAGCCACAGCGACACTTAGGTGGCTTCTCGCAACAGAGTAGTTAACCATGCATTAGCCTCATATAGTCAATGCAGAGCCAGCAGAGGATGACTGATTCCCTGGGAGAGGCCTGCCTGGAAGACTTCCACACATTCATAGCCTCCTTAACGACATGCAGTTTGTTATGTGTGCTGTTATGCCATTCCATCTCCCAAAGCCAGAAAACCCCATGGTGTAGACAGAATGTAGGTCAGCTTCAGAGAATGCCTATCTCCAGAAGCAGTTTCCACATCGCCTGCTTGGGAGCCATTCCGTGGTTTATCAGTGGACCCCAGGACACGTCATTATCCCTGGCCATGAACTTGTATGATAGGCAGTTGTGAGAAAATGCAAATCACCAAAATGTAAGTAGTTACTCTTTTTAAAAAAAATTGTGAATTTAACTGTTTAATAATATGAAACTAACACAACTGTATCGTTATAAATCCCACTGATGATACCTTAGAACAGGAGAAGGTGAAAAGTGTATGGGATAAATAAAGTAACTAGCAGCAGGATAAGGCAGCTTTATTTACAAAACAAATTTTTATATGCTTGCTGCAGAGGATGGCCACACAAACAGACTTGTTATTCATGCCATGCCAGGCATTTCCACATGGCCCATACCAGAAATTCAGAAGAATCATCTGAACATCCATAAAACCATACAACACACAAAATTCAACATATGCAAATGTAACAATCTGGTACCTAAATATTCAATGTAAAAATTAAAAACAGTTCAACCACCACCCAAAAAGCAATGCATTCTGCTCAGAAAATATGGTTAAAATACGAGATAAAATCCCTAGACCCTAAAAAACAAGAGTTAAATTACGAGTTGTATAAGACATAT
Source organism: Schistocerca gregaria (assembly GCF_023897955.1). Classification (NCBI taxonomy): domain Eukaryota; kingdom Metazoa; phylum Arthropoda; class Insecta; order Orthoptera; family Acrididae; genus Schistocerca; species Schistocerca gregaria. The sequence continues at coordinate 2,862,663 of NW_026061803.1, read as the reverse complement.
TTACAACTCGCAGACACCATAAATAATATGAAAGTTTTCTCCCATCTGGTCAACAGGGTCGAAAAGCTTACAAAAACTGCTGCACAAAGAATAGAAACAGTTCATAGAAGAAAGATCAACCAACTCAAAAAACTCCAGTTACAACATATTACCTTTACTCACACACACAAATTCTACCCAAGATTAGTGAACCTTACAGACACACAGTTAAACAGTAAAGAAAGACAGCTGTTGGAGAAAGGATGAAAATACAATCTAAATTCAGAAATAGATGAAGGTTACTTATGAAATCTAATTATAGAAGCATAAAGTGTTTTGACAAGGGATGATAGGAATGAAAATAGCAGTGTCAGCATTGGATTAACTAGAGAACTAGTAAAAAAAGAAATCCTGAATATAATAACCAGCATAAAAATGCAACAACACAAAACAACAAAAACTCAGATCTGCAACACTAGGAAAAATTAGGAGAAAACTACAAAAACAAAATGTTATCATTTTAAAATAATAATTCCAATCCCAAAGTAAGCAGGTGTTGACAGATGAGAAAATTACCAAACAATCAGTTTAATAAGTGACAGCTGCAAAATACTAACATGAATGTTTTACAGACGAATGGAAAAACTAGTAGAAGCTGACCTCTGGGAGATCAGTTTGAATTCCATAGAAATACTGGAACACATGAGGCAATACTGACCTTACGACTTATCTTAGAAGAAAGATTAAGGAAAGGCAAACCTATGTTTCTAGCATTTGTAGACTTAGAGAAAGCTTTTGACTATGTTGATTGGAATACTCTCTTTCAAATTCTAAAGGTGGCAGCGGTAAAATACAGGGAGCGAAAGGCTATTTGCAATTTGTACAGAAACCAGATGGCAGTCATAAGAGTCGAGGGGCATAAAAGGGAAGCAGTGGTTGGGAAGGGAGTGAGACAGGGTTGTAGCCTCTCACTGATGTTATTCAATCTGTATATTGAGCAAGAAGTAAAGGAAACAAAAGAAAAATTCAGAGTAGGTATTAAAATCCATGGGGAAGAAATAAAAACTTTGAGGTACGCCTATGACATTAACACGCGATCTAGTGTAGCAAAGGACTTGGAAGAGAAGTTGAATGGAATGGATAGTGGCTTGAAACGAGGGTATAAGAAGAACATCAACAAAAGCAAAATGAGGATAAAGGAATGTAGTCGAATAAAGTCGGGTGATGCTGAAGGAATTAGATTAGGAAATGAGACACTTAAAGTAGTAAATGAGTTTTGCTATTTGGGGAGCAAAATAACTGCTGATGGTTGAAGTAGAGAGGATATAAAATGTAGACTAGCAATGGCAAGGAAAGCGTTTATAAAGAAGAGAAATTTGTTAACATCGAGTATAGATTTAAGTGTCAGGAACTCTTTCCTGAAAGTATTTGTATGAAGTGTAGCCATGTATGGAAGTGAAACATGGATGATAACTGGTTTGGACAAGAAGAGAATAGAAGCTTTCGAAATGTGGTGCTAGAGAAGAATGCTGAAGGTTAGATGGGTAGATCACGTAACTAATGAGGAGGTATTGAATAGGATTGGGGAGAAGAGAAGTTTGTGGCACAACTTGACTAGAAGAAGGGATCAGTTGGTAGGACATGTTCTGAGGCATCAAGGGATCACCAATGTAGTATTGGAGGGCAGCATGGAGGGTAAAAATCATAGAGGGAGACCAAGAGAAGAATACACTCAGCAGATTCAGAAGGATGTAGGTTGCAGTAGGTACTGGGAGATGAAGAAGCTTTCACAGAATAGAGTAGCATGGAGAGCTGCATCAAACCAGTCTCAGGACTGAAGACCACAACAACAACAACAACAACAACAACAACAACAACAACATTTTAAAAGGAGACAAGTAGACCACAATATTACTGATACACAAAGAACAATACATTGAAAAAACACAAGAATTCATTTTACAAAATAGCATTACAAATTTAAAATCAGACATGACATTCAGATTAAAGACAAAAGTAAAAAAAAAAAAAAAAGAAAACACACTCTGAAAAATATTGACATCATATTGGATAACATAGAGAAAAGAAAGTTGTCATAGATCAGTCCCACTGCGCTGGTTCTCCAAAGCCAACCAAAAATCCACAAACCAAATCTTCTGTGAGGCCAATACTGGATTTCAGAAACTCCCCCCACTTCAGAGCTTGCAGGATACATGTTAAAATTTCTGTCTGAAAATTTCAAAGTACAAGAAGACAGAACCATTAAAAACACTACACAGCAAATACAACGAACAAAAGATATAACCCTCCTTTCATTTGTTATAGAAATCATGTATTGCAACATACCAGTACCAGAAATGGTTCAAATGGCTCTGAGCACTATGGGACTCAACATCTGAAGTCATCAGTCCCTTAGATCTTAGAACTACTTAAACCTAACTAACCTAAGGACAACACACACACAGTCATGCCCGAGGCAGGATTCGAAATTGCAACCTTAGTGGCTGCGCAGTTCCTGACTGATGCGCCTAGAATGGCTTGGTCACACCAGCCAGGAGTACCAGAAGTAATAGAAATTATAGATAAGTACCTGAAAACTTATAGTCACCTTCCTGATGAACAGATTAAGGAAATATACACACTAATAAAGCTCATAACACAACAAAATTACTTCAAATTCAGTAATGAATTTTATTTAGAAGAAGATGGATTACCAATTGGGTCCCCAGTTTCAGAAGCCTTAGCAGATATTTTGGTAAACCACATTTAACAGATCATTTTCACAAAAATATTAGCAAAAGAATACAACATATTATAGTGGTTCAGATACATGGATGACATCCTTTGCTTAACAGATGTACCACAAAGAAAAATTGAAAAACTACATACTGACATCAGCAAGATCCATAAAAATATAAAATTCACAATTGAAAGAGAACAGAACAACCAAATTAACTTCCTGGATATAACAATAAGAAAACAGAACCATAAGCATATGTTTGAAATTTACCGTAAACCCACAGCAACAGACAATATGATTCCTCAGTCCTCTAACCAACCGCACACACAAAAGCAAACAGCACTTCAACACATGCTCCATAGACTCAACACAGTACCACTTGCCAAAGAAGGCAACCAAAAAGAATGGGACATAATGATGCAGGAGGCACAAAATAATGGTTACAACAGTAACACAGTAACAAAGCTTAACAACAAAATTAAAAGTAAAATAAAAGCAGAAAGCTCCAAACCACAGACAACAACACAACAGAACCAAACACAAACATGTAGTCCCATAACAACTGCACAGGATAATCAGAAAAAGTTGAAAGAAAACAGTAGATGATACACAATGACATACAAACGCAAACTCACCTATCAAATCACCAACATTTTCAAGAGATTAGGAATAAACATAGCAGACACAATAGACAGTTCTGTTCAAAAATACACCCCAAAACTGACAAATAACAGAGACATATACCAGAAAGCAGGTATATATCAGCTACAGTGTAACACTTGTGAAGGCAGTTACATAGAGCAAACAGGGGAACATCTGATGTCAGATAAAAAAACACATGAGAGTTTGGAAATATGGGACAAACCACATCACATTTGCAGAATGCCTAAGAGAAAATGACCACAAACCAACCATTAGAGACAATGACATAAAATAATTATAATTGACAGTAAAACAACACCTCCTAATAATGCAAGAAAATTACCACATACAGAAAACCAAAGCAGAAGGGAAAATCCTGTTGAATGACCAAGTACACATGCCAAGCCATTCATTATTTAAAATAATAGAATACCATCTGCAAAAAGGATTAATAAAATAATACAGTCCAATATAATAATAATAGAATCCAAAAAATCCATGAGCCCCTCCACAGAATATTGAAAGGAAAAGTCAAATCAGCTGTCGCTGTCACCAAAGTTTTCAACCACTCACTGATAGCTTGTATTCCCCCCTCCACTGCCCCCCCCCCCACCCAAATTAAAACTCGTCAGCTCTATCCCCCTCCCTCCCTTTCTCTCAATCATACGCACACGCAGTAGAAACATCAGAAATAGAAGTTAGTCTCGAACATATACTTCGTTACATTTGCAACAAATAGGTAAATTTCTCAAAGAAGATGAAACAAATAATAGAGTTGCGATATTTACGTTGAGAAAAACAGTGTACGACGAAATAAATGTATTGAGTGACAAAGGAACAATAGTCGACCAAAGAAAGGGAAGAAATATGTTGAATAGTGTATGGAAGGTGAGAACACAAAAATGTGATTATATGGCAGTGATAAAAGTGGTAGTGTGACCTCCAGACCAGATGTGAGGATAAGCAAATTAGCAAATCATAAGTAATTACTTTTTTTTTACAAAGTGAACTGTTTAATAATCTAAAACTAACAAAATTGTATCATTATATATCCCACTGATGATGCCTTAGAACAGAAGGCGAAACATATATAGGATAAATAAAGTAACTAGCAGAAGGAAAAGGAAGATTTATTTACAAACCAAAAATATATATCATAGTACCCTGGAATGGGGAATGTATTAAGCACTATCTTTTACATCCCTTCCACAGTAGTATTCCACTGACCACTGAACCTAGAGAATATCACTACTACACAACCCCTGCTTGCTGCCCTTTACCTCATGGCTCATGCCCCTGTAATAGACATAGATGCAAGACTTGTCCCATACATCCTCCCTCCACCACCTACTCCAGTCCACTCACAATTATCGCTTGCCCAATCAAAGACAATGCTACCTGTGAAACCAGTCATGTGATCCAAGAGCTAAGCTGCAACCACTGAGCTGTATTTTATGTTGACACGGCAACTGACAAAATGTATGTTCACATGAATGACAACCAAAATCCTGTTATGAAGAAACAGTTGGGCCAATCAATTGCTGAGCATGCTGCGCAGCATGACATTTGTCATTTCAGTGACTGCTCCACAGCCTGTGCCTTCTGGATTCTTCCCACCAACACCAACTTTTCTGAATTGCACTAGTGGGAACTCTCCCTACAGTATAGCTTACATTTAAGTAACCCTCAACCTTCATTAGTCACTGTCTACCACCAAACTATACCATTCCTTGTTCCCATTCCAGAACTCAATTCCAGTAATGCACCCACAGTTTTTATAGCTACCTCCTTTTCTGATGGCCCTCCCACCCCCCTGCTGACATCTGTCTAATCTCCCGACTCCAACTAGCTGCCGTAACACGCGATCTAGTGGTCCCTGTAACCGTCCACAAGCAGCACATAACTGTCCCCCTACCCTACTATATCTCCCTGCCCCATTCTCCTCCTTCCCTACCACCTGTTTGCTTCTCCCACCATGTGCTTCTGCTTGCAGTCTGGTCTTGGGTGCCAGAGCTTGTGTGCTTTTGTGTTTGTTTTCCTTGCTCTGATGAAGATTAGTTATGATTATTAATATGCAGCCAATATGCAAGGTATCAACATTCTATTAAGGAATGGGATTATCATTGTCTACCGTCAAAGAAAAGCTCTACAGTTGGGTGCATTTCCTTGAAGAAGCTTCTGGCTTTGAAACATTTAAAACACTGTGGGCTCAATCTTATTTCTGTTATCTCTCTCTGAAAATAATGCTAATAATCAAGAACATATATTTAAGATTATTTCTATTTTCTTTCATCTGTGATCAGATTCTACATATTTCCAAAAATTTACTTATTTTCAGTTTTAATATCTATTGAGCAATAGTGACTGTTTACTAGCACTGAAGTTAACTAAATCAAAACAATAGTTGTTAGCAACACTATCCCACAAGGATTTTTGTGCATGATCTTTCACACAGCACTGAAGATGAGCTCCCACTGTCGTATTTGTAGTCCTCTACTATTTCATGTTTCAGGTTCAGAACCCACTAAATTATTCAGATGTTCATCATCATGATTATGGTTCAAGTAAGGTTAAACCCTGTAATGGATAGAATGGGAACTTCATTGCAGAAGACAATAGAAAATATACCATAGGTGTTATGTCACATCAATAGTTGTGATACAAGCCGTTCAGAAGCTGTACAGTTTCAGAGGATCAGCACCTGAAATTACTGTTGATAGTTCCGTACTTAAAATGGATAGCCAGAAGTTTCTTTTATAAGTTCAAAATTATGAGCTCACTAATCTTTAATCATGTCTTTAAGATCCTGTTGGGGATGACCAGACCTCTTACAGTTTCTAATGATGTATGCAGACAGGTACTTAGTATGGACATCTGTGGAGCACAATACTTATTATCTCTTCAGAAAGTAAATGTGCACACAATACAGATGAAGTGATCAAAAGTTGTTTCTCATACAGTTAAGTAAAACACGGCAAAGAATGGTTGTTGTAAACACAAATATTACTAAACAAAACTGAAACACACACATAATGATATTTATTGCTCATAATTGTAAAATAAGTTCTCTCAGCCTGACTTAAATGAATGGAGAGGCAACACAAATAGTTCCCAAGAGTGGTCTAGAATGCAGCTTAGTTAAACTGAAGCCATACCTGAAGAAGATTAACAGCAGAATCAAGAAAGTGGAGTGAATGTAGGCCGTAAACAGATTTGTTCTACAGTATTAATGAATTATGTTAATTTATTATTGTTTACAAAACCTGTGAGCCAGAAGGCTAAGTTTTATTGGCTGTGGATATTGTCATTATATTTTGTTTGTAGCAGTATGTTACTTCGCATGAGCAGCGTCTATTCAAAAGTTCAATTCTAATTTATGCCTATGCATTGGAAATCAAGGGCTTATTATTATTATGGGACCCATCTTGCATATTAAAATGTAGTTACTGAAAAATCTGTAATTTGTAATTCAGGACTCTTGCTCATTAGTACTGGTGTCAATAGATATTAGAAAAATCAGATGATCAAAAGTGTATCAACAGATCCTGGAAATTCACAGCAATATGTCCATAACTGGCACTACAAATGTGGATAAAGTTAAACTAACAATTATCAATATCTGTTAATGCATATAACAAAGAAAGTTGCTGTGACTTACCAAATGAGAAAGTGATGGTAGATAGACACAATAAAAAATACACAAACACACACACAAATTTCAAACTTTCACAACCCATAGATGAAGCAACGTCTGTCTACCAGTGTTTTATCATTTGGTGAGTCACAGCATCTTTGTTTTTTATGTATATTTTTACCATGTGCAATGTTTCCCGCTATTATATTCAATATCTGTTAAGATAGTAAAGTTTACTGAAAAGAGCAAAAATAGCCCTTTAATTTGAAAGTGATCTTTCCTTCAAAATATACCTATTAACTCGTAAGACTTTGCATAAAGTATGAACTTCATCATCAGAATTTTGAAAATAAAGTTACCAAAAGGCTTATGAGGATCTTAATATACGATACGGGAGTGGTGCCACTGCTCCACACTTCTCTCCAGTGCTAAACTAGTGATCCGTTAACATCTTAGAATGCATCCTGTCCACTAATCCTTTCTTTTAGTCAGCTTGTGTAGGAAATTTCTTTTCTCTCCAAGTCCATTCACCCACCTTATGTTCAGTATACATCTGTAGCACCACATTTCAGAAGCTTCTATTCTCATCCTGTCTAAGCTGTTTGATATCCATGTTTCACTTCGTATATGACAACAATCAATACAAATGTTTCCAGAAAAATCTTTGTAACACCTAAATCTATAAACATGTTGTGAATATAGCAGTTCTATGTTGTGAATATTGCAGTTCTCTTTATTTCTGTGTCTAAGAAAATTAGAGAGAAATTTCCCCTCTCTTTTTTTTTCGGGCATGTTCATAGCTGTGTTTTCACACAAACCTGTTTCAGCATTTTCTGTACTATCTGAAGATAGCAAAAAAAAGTGCTGAAAAATGTCTCACTGAAAACAAAGCTACAAAGGTGTCTTGCATAAAGTGCAATTACTCTACAACCTAAGTTTATATTCAATGCTCCAAAATTTCTCTTCTTCAGAAACACTTTCCTCTCCATTGTCTGCCTAGATTTTATATCATCTCTACCTTGAACATCATTAGCGATTTTGCTGCCCAAATAGCAAAAATCATCGTCTTTAAGTGTCTCATTCATTAATCTAATTCCCTCATATCACCTGATTTAATTTGACAACATTCCATTATCTTCTTTTGCTTTTGTTTATGTTCATATCATATCTTCCTTTCAAGAACTGTCCATTCCGTGCAACTGCTCTTGCAGGTCCTTTGCTGTCTCTGACAGAATTACAATGTTGTCAGCAAACCTCAAAGTTTTTTATTTCTTCTCCATGTATTTTAATTCCTATTCTGAACTTTTCTTTTGTTTCTTTTACTGGTTGCCAAATATACAGTTTGAATAACGTCACGTATAGGCTACAACCCTGTGTCACTTGCTCCCCAACCACTGCTTCCCTTTCATGCCCCTCAACTGTTATAGCTGCCATCTGGTTCTGTAAAAATTTTAAATAGTCTTTCACTCCCTGTATTTCATCCCTGCTTCATAATTTGAAGAAGAGCATTCCAGTCAACATTGTCAAAAGCTTTCTCTAAGTCTACAAATGGTAGAAACATAGGTTTGCCTTTCCTTAATGCATCTTCTAAGATAAGTTGTAGGGTCAGTATTGTCACATGTGGTCCTACATTTCTCCAGAATCCAAAGTTATCTTCTATGAAGTCAGTATCTGCTGCTTTTTGGTCCTTTTATATAAGAATTTGTGTTTGTATTCTGCAACGACAAATTCCTAAACTGACAGTTTGGGAATATTCACACCTCACAGCACCTTATTTCTTTGGAAGTGAAATTAACACATTCTTAGTGAAATTTGTGGATATTTCACCTGTTTCGTACATCTAGCACAGCAAATGGAATAATTTTGTCATTGTTGTCTCTCCCAATGCTATCGGTAGTTTTGACAGAATGTTGTCTACCCCTGGGTACTTGTTTCCTTGTTTCAGTGTGAGTCTTCAGTGCTCAGTCAAATGCTTCTCACAGTATATCTCCCTTGTTACCTTCATCTGTCTCTTCTACTATTTGTATGATGTTGCCCTCAGTTATATCTCCCTTGTATAGATCCCCTATACACCGAGGAGCCAAAACATTATGACCACTGCCCACTGTGATGTCGGATGCCACCTGATAGCGTTACAGGCATATGACACTCTAAAAACAGTAAGTAAGTGGGAAGCAGATGCATATGGGGATCACCCTAATGAAGATACAGGTCCTCACAGCTTTACTTCTGACAGTATCTCGTCTCCTATCTTCCAAACTTTACAGAAGCTCTCCTGTGAACCTTGCAGAACTAGCACTCCTGAAAGAAAGGATACTGTGGGGATATGGCTTAGCCACAGCCTGGGGGATGTTTCCAGAACAGTTTTAATATGCTAGAAAGTTTCATATCAGTGCACACTACACTGCAGAGTGAAAATCTCATTCTGGAAACATCCCCCAGGCTGTGGCTAAGCCATGTCTCCGCAATATCCTTTCTTTCAGGAGTGCTAATTCTGCAAGATTCACAGGAGAAAATCTGTAAAGTTTGGAAGGTAGGAGCCGAGATACTGGCAGAAGTAAAGCTGTGAGGACCGGGCGTAAGTCATGCTATGGTAGCTCAGATGGTAGAGCACTTGCCCACAAAAGGCAAAGTTTCTGAGTTCGAGTCTCGGTAGGGCACACAGTTTTAATCTGCCAGGAAGTTTCATATCAGTGCACACTCCGCTGCAGAGTGAAAATCTCATTCAGGAAACCAACAAAGTGATTGTATTGTGAGGGGGCTTCGTGCAGCTTATGTCCCATAAAGCACTTAGGATTATGGATGAAATGGGATGACTGTTGCTTTGTAGTAACCATACCAACACAGTGTAATAGAGTGAGAGGAGCTTGCTGGAGCTTCTTTCAGAAATAATTCACATAGGGTTTTGGATGAAGTGTGATGGTTGTGGCTATGTAGTAACTATACCAACAGGATGATAGTATTGTGAGTGGAGTTTTCTGAAGCTCCTTTCAGAAATAATTCACATAGGACTATGAATGAAATGCAATGATTGTGGCTTTTTAGTAACTGTACCAAAACTCGTGGTATTGGTCGGAAAGCTTTTTACAGTTTCTTTTGGAAATAATTCACATAGGACTACGAATGAGATGAGATGATTGTGGCTCATTAGTAATTATACTGGAAAAGTGATAGTATTGTGAGGGGAGCTTCCTGCGGCTTCTTTCAGGAATAAATCACATAGGCTTATGAATGAAATGCTATGATTGTGGCTTTGTAATAGCTATACCAACAGATTGATACTTGAGTGAGAGGAGCTTGCTGCACCTTCTTTCAGAAATAATACACATATGGTTATGGATTAAATGCAATGGTTGTATGTCTTCAGTAACTATAACAACAAAGTGATAGTATTGTGAGGGAATCTTCCTGCAGCTTCTTTAAGAAATAAATCTCATAGTGTTATGGGTGAGATGCCATGTATGTGGTTTTGTTGTAGCTATAGCAACAAAATGATTCTACAGTGAGAGTACCTTTGTGCAGCGTCTTTCAGAAATAATTCACATAGGGTTATGCATAAAATGTGATGGATATGACTTTGTAGTTACTATACCGACAAGGTGATAGTATTGTGAGCTTTCTGCAGCTTCTTTCAGAAATAATTCACATACCATTATGAGTGAAGTGCAATGATTGTCACTTTTTAATAACTATACCAACACTTTGGTTCTAGAGTGAATGGAACTTTTTGCAGATTCTTTCAGAAATATTTCACAGCATGCTATGAATCAAATGCAATAATTGTGGCTTTGTAGTAACTACACCATCAAGGTTTATAGTATTTTGAGGGGAGCGTTCTGTGGCTTCTTTCAGAAATAATTCACATGATGTTACAAATTAAATGCAATGATTCTTGCTTTGTAGTAGCTATATGAACAGATTGATTGTTAAGGAAGAGCATCTTACTGCAGATTCTTTCAGAAATAATTCACATAGTGTTATGAATGAAATGTGATGATTCTGGCTTTATGGTAACTACACCAAGAAAGTGATTGTAGTGTGAGAGGAGCTTTCTGCAGCTTCATCCAGAAATAATTCACATAGTGTTATGGCTGAAATGAGACGACTGTGGCTTTGTAGTAACTAACTGTGAAAGTGATTGTAGTGTGAGAGGAGCTTTCTGGAGCTTCTTCCAGAAATAATTATCATAGTGTTGAAGATGAAACGCGATGATTGTGGCTTTTTTGTAACTATACCAACAAAGGGATAGTAATTTGAGAGGAGCTTTTGTCAGCTTCTTTCAGATATAATCTTCATAGGGTTATCGATAAAATGCAATGCTTGTTGCTTGTTGTGGACCTTTCCTACAAGAGAGTGCAAGAATTCAAATACCTAGGGGCACTTTCCACTGTGAACTCGTCATGTGATGCAGAGATCAATGCCAGAATACAAGCAGGAAACCGATCTTTCCACAGCCTAGCACAACTGCTTTGGTAGAAATATCTCTCCAGACAGTTCAAGATTCAACCGTACAAAACCTTTATCCAGCCTCTTGTTCTATATGGCTGTGAGATATGGAGTATCCGGAAACAGGGCTTCCATAAGCTCCTTGTTTTTGAGAGAAAAGTGCTTCGGAAGATTTTTGGTACAGTTCTGGATGCAGATATTGGGAATGGAGGATCAGATACAATGAAGCGCTTGAGGAACTATACCAGTGGCCCAACATAGCAGGTACCCTCAAAGCCAAACAAATGCAGTGGGCCAACATTGTAGCTTGGGTGGAGGATCACAGATGGCCTCGGAAGCTCCTGGATTTCACACCTACAGGAAAGAGACTTCCAGGGAGACCCAAGAACCATTGGAGTGGTGGATCCCATGAAGATTTAATCCAAGGGTCAATAGATGTGGACGAATGGCAGATAGCAGCATTGGACAGAATACAGTGGAGGAGGTAACTTGTAGATGTGTGTGGTCTACTGGGCCTGATCACATAGTAGTAGTAGTAGTATTGCTTTGTGTAAAATTTCAAACAATGTGACAGTACTGAGAGAGGTGCTTTTGCAGCTTCCTTCAGAAATAGATCACAACTGAACCAACAATGTGATAGTAATGTGAGACAATCTTTCTGCAGCTTCTCTCAGAAATAATTTCCACAGATTTATGGATGAAATGCGATGAATGTGGCCTTGTAGAAACTGTACTAACAAAGTTACAGTACTGTGAGCAGAGCTACAAGCAATTCATTTCAGCAATAATTAACCTATGGTAGTGGATGAAATCAGAAGATTCTGGCCTTGTTGTAACTATACCATGAAAGTGATAGCAGTGTGGTAGGAGCTCCCTGCAGTTCCTTTCAGAAATAATACTCATAGGGCAATGGATGAAATGTGATGATTCTGTCTTTGTAGTAACTGTAGGATCAAAGTGTAGTAGTGTGAGTGGAGCTTTCTGCAGCTCCTCTCAGAAATATTTCAGGTAGTGTAATGGATAATATGCAATGATTCTGGCTTTTATGTAATCATACCAACAATGTGAAGCTGCTGTGGTATGAGCGTTCTGCTGATTCTCTTGAAAAAAAAAAAATTCACATATGGAAATGCATGAAATGCGATGATTCTGGCTTTGTAGTAATCATACCAACAAATTGATGCAAATGTGGGAGGAGCTTTCTGCAGCTTCATTCAGAAATAATTTGCATAGGGTTATTCATGAAATTCAATGACTCTGGCTTTGTAGTAATCATACCAACAAAGTGATGCGAATGTAGGAGGAGCTTTTTGCAGCTTCTTTCAGAAATAATTCGCATGGTGTAATTGATGAAATGTAATGATTCTGGCTTTGTAGTGTGATGCAAGTGTGGGAGGAGCTCTTAGTAGCATCATTTAGAAATAATTCTCATAGGGTAATGGATGAAATGAAATGATTCTGGCATTGTTGTAATCATAGCAACAAAGTGACACAACTACGGCAGGCCCTTTCTGCAGCTCCTTTCAGAAATAATTCACATAGGGTAATCAAAGAAATGCAATGATTCTCACTTTGTAGTAATCATACCAAGAAAACAACGCAAATGTGAGAGGCGTTTTCTGCAGCTTCTTCCGGAAAAAAATTCAAATAGGGTAACAGATGAAATGTGATAATTGAGGATTTGTATTAATCATACCAACAGAGTGACGCCATTGTGGGTGGAACATTTTGCAGCTTTTTTCAAAAGTAATTCACATAGGGTAATAGATAAAAATTGATGATTCTGGTCTTGTAGTAATGACACCAACAAAGTAACGCAAATATGGGTGGAGCTTTCTGTAGCTTCTTTCAGAGAAAATGCACGTAGTGTAATGGATGAAATGTTTTGATTCTGGTTTTGGAGTAATCGTACCAACAATGTGACGCTGCAGTGGGAGGTTCTTTTGGCACTGCCTGTGAGAAATAATTCATATAGTCTTAAGGATGAAATGAGATGATTCTGGCTTCGTAGTAATCATACCAACAAAGACACGGTGCTGTGGGAGGAGATTTCTGCAACTTCTTTCAGAAATAATTCACATAGCATGATGGATGAAATGGGATGATTCTCACTTTGCAGTAATCATATGAACAATGTGACACTGCTGCCTGAGGAGCTTTCTGCAACTTCTTTTAGAAATAGATCAGATACGGTTATGGATGTAGTGCGACGGTTATGGCTTTGTTGTAATGATACCAAAAAAGAGATGCTGCTGCGGGAGGAGCTTTCTGCAGCTTCTTTTAGAAAATAACCACATACAGTAATGGATGAAATTGGATGATCCTGGCTTTGTAATAATCATACGGAGAAAAAGATGCAGCTGTGGGAGACGCTTTCTGTAACTTCTTTGAGAAATAATTCACATAGGGTAATGGATGAAATGCGATGATTCTGGCGTTGTAGTAATCATAGCAACAAAGAGATGCTGCTGCAGGAGGAGATTTCAGCAGCATTGTTCAGAAATAATTCACTTAGGGTAATAGATGAAATAGGATGATTCTAGCTTTGTAGTAATCATAACAACAGAGAGGTGGTGAGGTGGGAGAAGCCTTCTGCAGCTTCTTTCAGAAATAATTCACATAGGATAATGGATGAAATGCAATGATTCTGGCTTTGTGGTAATCATACCAACAAATTGACACTGCTGCTGGAGGAGGGACTGCAGCTTCTTTCAGAAATAATTTGCATAGGGTAATGGATGAAATGCGTGATTGTGGCTTTGTAGTAATCATATCAACAAAAAGATGCTGCTGTGCTAGGAGCTTTTCTGCAGCTCCTTTCAGAAATAATTCACATAGTGTAATGGATGAAATTCGATGATTCTGGCTTTGTAGTAATCTGATGAAAAAAGAGAAACTACTGTGGAAGGAGATTTCTGCACCTCTTTTCGGAAATAATACACATATGGTAATGAATGAAATGGAATGATTCTGGCTTTGTAGTAATCATATGAACAAAAAGACGCTGCTATGTGAGGAGCTTTTTGCAGGTCCTTTCAAAAATAAATCACATATGCTAATGGATTAAATGCATTGATTCTGGCTTTGTAGGAATCATACAAGCAAGGAGACACTACTGCAGAAGGAACTTTCTGCTGCTTCATTCAGAAATTATTCACATAGTGTAGTGGATGATATGCGATGTTCCTAGCTTTGTAGTAACCATAACAAGAAACAGGTGGTGCTGTGAGTGAAGCCTTCTGCATCTTCTTTCAGCAATAATTCACATAGGATAATGTATGAAATACGTTGATTCTGGCTTTGTGGTAATCATACCAACAGAGAGACGCTGCTGTGGGAGGAGCTTTCTGCGACTTCTTTCAGAAATAATTCACATAGCGTGATGAATGAAATGGGATGATTCTAGCTTTGTATTAAATATACGACCATAAAGACACTGATGTAGCAGGAGCTGTATGGAACTCCTTTCAGAAATAATTCGCATAGGGTAATGGGTGAAATGCAATAATTCTTGCTTTGTAGTAATCATACCAATATAGATATGCTGCTGCAGGAGGGGCTTTCTGCAGCTTCTTTCAGAAATAATTCACATATGGTAATGGATCAAATGCAATGATTCTGGCTTTGTAGTAATCATACCAACAAAGAGACACAAATGATGGAGGACCTTTCTGCAGCTTCTACACCTACATCTACATCTACATCTACATCTACATCCATACTCCGCAAGACACCTGACTGTGTGTTTTTGGAGGGTACCCTGAGTACCTCTATCCGTTCTCCCTTCTATTCCAGTCTCGTATTGTTCATTGAAATATGTATTGTCGGTATGCTTCTGTTTTTGCTCTAATCCCTGATTTTGTACTTTTGGTCTCTCTGCGAGGTATATGTAGGAAGTAGCAATATAATGCTTGACTCTTCGGTAAAGGTATGTTCCCGAAACTTTAACAAAAGCCCATACCGAGTACTGAGCGTCTCTCCTGCAGAGTCTTCCACTGGAGATTGTCTATCATCTCCGTAACCCTTTCGAGATTACTAAATCATCCTGTAACGAAATGCGCTGCTCTCCGTTGGATCTTCCCTATCTCTTCTATCAACCCTATCTGGTACGGATCCCACACTGCTGAGCAGTATTAAAGGAGTGGGCGAACAAGCGTACTGTAACCTACTTCCTTTGTTTTCGTATTGCATTTACTTAGGATTCTTCCAACGTATCTCAGTCTGGCATATGCTTTACTGACGATCAACTTTATATGATCATTCCATTTTAAATCACTCCTACTGCGTACTCCCAGATAATTTATGGAATTAACTGCTTCCAGTTGCTGACCTGCTATTTTGTAGATAAATGATAAGGGATCTATCTTTCAGTGAATTCACAGCACATTACACTTGTCTACATTGAGACTGAATTGCCATTTCCTGCACCATGCGTCAATTCGCTGGAGATCCTCCTGCATTTCAGTACAATTTTCCGTTGTTGCAACCTCTCAATACACCACAGCATCATCTGCAAAAAGCCTCAGTTAACTTCCGATGTCATCCACAAGGTCATTTATGTATATTGTGAATAGCAACAGTCCTATGGATGTCTCTATAGGCCTCCTGGCTCAGCAGCTGTTGTCGCTGAGCACCTGAAGGGTAATTTGGAAAATATTTTGAGCAGATTTCTCCACCATGTTATAGTTCATGGTGGAGATTTTAATTTGCCAGATATAGACTGGGAGACTCAAACGTTCATAACGGATGGCAAGGACAAAGAATCCAGTGAATTTTTTTTTTAAGTGCTTTATCTGAAAAATACCTTGAGCAGTTAAACAGAGAACCAACTCGTGGCGATAACATATTAGACCTTCTGGTGACAAAAAGACCTGAACTATTTGAAACAGTGAATGCAGAACAGGGAATCAGCAATCATAAAGCAGTTACTGCATCGATGATTTCAGCCATAAATTGAAAAATTAAAAAAGGGAGGAAGATTTTTCTGTTTAGCAAAACTGACAAAAAGCAGATTACAGAGTACCTGACAGCTCAACACAAAAGTTTTGTCTCAAGTACAGATAGTGTTGAGGATCAGTGGACAAGGTCAAAACCATCGTACAATATGCGTTAGATGAGTATGTGCCAAGCAAGATCGTAAGAGATGGAAAAGAGCCACCATGGTACATCAACCGAGTTAGAAAACTGCTGCAGAAGCAAAGGGAACTTCACAACAAACATAAACATATCCAAAGCCTTGCAGACAAACAAAAATTATGCGAAGTGAAATGTAGTGTGAGGAGGGCTATGTGAGAAGCACTTAATGAATTCAAAAGTAATGTTCTATGTACTGACTTGGCAGAAATTTTAAGAAATTTTGGTCTTATGTCAAAGCGATAGGTGGATCAAAACAAAATGTCCTGACACCACAGATGACAAAAGGGTAGATAGCAAAATAGACAACAGAGTGATAGAGAAAAAATTAAAATCACACAAAAGAGGAAAGCCCACTGGACCTGAAGGGATACCAGTTAGATTTTACACAGAGCACGCGATGGAACTTAGCCCCCTTCTTGTAGCAGTGTACCGTAGGTCTCTAGAAGAGCATAGCATTCCAAAGGATTGGAAAACGGCATGGTCTTCCCCATTTTCAAGAAGGGACTTCGAACACATGTGCAGAACTATAGACCTATATCTCTAATGTTGATTAGTTGTAGAACTTTGGAACACGAATTATGTTAGAGTATAATGAGTTTTCTGGAGACTACAAACCTACTCTGTAGGAATCAGCATTTGTTTTGAAAAAGACGGCCATGTGAAACCCAGCTCTTGCTAATCATCCATAAGACTCAGAGGACCATAGACATTGGTTCACACTTAGATGCCATGTAGCTTCTTTCAGAAACATTTCACATAAAGTAATGGATAAAATGCAATGATTTGGGCTTTGTAGTAACGTTACTAACAAAGAGAAGCAAATGAGAGATTAGCTTTCTGTAGCTCTTCTCAGAAATACTTCACATAGTGTAATGGATGAAATGCGATGAATCTGGCTTTGTAGTAACCATACCAACAAACAGACGCCAATGGGGGATGAGCCTTCTGCAGTTTCTCACAGAAATGCTTCACAAAGGGTAATGCATGGAATGCATTGATTCTGGCTTTGTAGTAACCGGAAGAACAGAGAGAGGCAAATGAGGGAGGAGCTTTCTGTAGCTTCCCTTAAAAAATTTCACATAGGGTAAAGGACCAAATGTGATGATTCTGGCTTTGTAGTCACTTCTCCAATAAAGAGACACCTATGAGGCAAGCGCATTCTGCAGCTCCTCTCAGAAATACTTCACGAAGTGTAATGGATAAAATGCGATGATTCTGACTTTGTAATAACCTTACCAACAACGACACATGTTTGAGGGAGGAGCTTTCTGCAGCTCCTCTCAGAAATAGTTCACATAGGGTAAGGGATGAAATGTGATGATTCTGGCTTTGTAGTAACCATACCAACAAAGAAACAGAAATGAGGGACGAGCTTTCTGTAGCTTCTTTTAAATACCTCACATCAGGTAGTGGATGAAATGTGATGATTCTGTCTGTGTAGTAATCATAGCAACAAACAGATGTAAATGAGGGAGGAGCTTTCTGTAGCTTCTCTTATGTACACCACATCAGGAAATAAATGAAATGTGATGATGCTGTCTGTGTAGTAATCATACAAACAAAAATTGCAAATGAGGGAAGGGCTTTCTGTAGCTTCTCTCAGAATTACTTCACATAAGGTAATGGATGAATTGCGATGATCCTGGCTTTGTAGTAACGTTACCAACAAATGTACACATATGAGGGGAGAGCTTCCTGCAACTTCTCTCTGAAATACTTCACATGGGGTAATAGATGAAATGCGAATATTCTGGCCTCTGCAGTAATCATACCAACAAACAGTCACAAATGAGGGAAAAGCTTTCTTTAGCTTCTTTCAGAAATACTTCACATTGTGTAATGGACACCCCATGAACAATGGACCTTCCCAATCGTGGGGAGGCTTGCGTGTCTCTGTGATACAGATAGCCACAACCACAACGAAGGGGTATTTGTTGAGAGGCCAGACAAATGTGTGGTTTCTGAAGAGGGGCAGCAGCCTTTTCAGTAGCTGCAAGGGCAACTGTCTGGATGATTGACTGATCTGGCCTTGTAACAATAACCAAAACGGCCTTGGTGTGCTTGTACTGTGAACGGCTGAAAGCAAGGGGAAACTTCCTGAGGGCATGCAGCTTTACTGTATGATTAAATGATGATTGGGTCCTCTTGGGTAAAATATGCGGAGGTAAAATAGTCCCCCATTCGGATCTCCGGACGGGGACTACTCAAGAGGATGTCGTTATCAGGAGAAAGAAAACTGGTGTTTTACGGATCGGAGCATGGAGTGTCAGATCCCTTAATCTAGCAGGTAGGTTAGAAAATTGGTGAAGTTCCGTGGCAGGAGGAACAAGACTTTTGGTCAGGTGACTACAGGGCTATAAACACAAAATCAAATAGAGGTAATGCAGGAGTAGGTTTAATAATGAGTAGGAAAATATAAATGTGGGTAAGCTACTACAAACTGCATAGTGATAGCATTATTGTGGCCAAGATAGATACGAATCCGACACCTACTACAGTAGTACAAGTTTATAGGCCAACTAGCTCTGCAGATGATGACTAAATTGAAGAAATGTATGATGAGATAAAAGAAATTATTCAGATAGTGAAGAGAGGTGAAAATTTAATAGTCATGGGTGACTGGAATTCGAGTGTAGGAAAAGGGAGAGAACGAAACATAGTAGGTGGATATGGATTGGGGCTAAGAAATGAAAGAGGAAGCCGCTTGGTAGAATTTTGCACAGACTTCAACTTAATCATAGCTAACACTTGGTTTAAGAATCATGAAAGAAGGTTGTATACATGGAAGAACCCTGGAGATACTAAAAGGTATCAGATAGATTATATAATGGTAAGACAGAGATTTAGGAATCAAGTTTTAAATTGTAAGACATTTCCAGGGGCAGAGGTGGACTCTGACCACAATCTATTGGTTATGACCTGTAGATTAAAACTGAAGAAACTGCAACAAGGTGCGAATTTATGGAGATGGGACCTGGATAAACTGAAAGAACCAGAGGTTGTACAGAGTTTCAAGGAGAGCATAAGGGAACAATTGACAGGAGTGGGGGAAAGAAATACAGTAGAAGAAGAATGGCTAGCTTTGAGAGATTAAGTAGTGAAGGCAGCAGAGGATCAAGTAGGTAAAAATACGAGGGCTGCTAGAAATCCTTGTGTGACAGAAGAAATATTGAATTTAATTGATGAAAGGAGAAAATATAAAAATGCAATAACTGAAGCAGGCAAAAAGGAAATCAAACGTCTCAACAATCAGATCGACAGGAAGTACAAAATGGCTAAGCAGGGATGGCTAGAGGACAAATGTAAGAATGTAGAAGCTTATCTCACTAGGGGTAAGATAGATATTGCCTACAGGAAAATTAAAGAGACTTTTGGAGATAAGAGAACGACTTGTATGAACATCAAGAGCTCAGATGGAAACCCAGTTCTAAGCAAAGAAGGGAAAGCAGAAAGGCAGAATGAGTATATAGAGGGTCTATACAAGGGTGATGCAATTGAGGACAATATTATGGAAAAGGAAGAGGATGTAGATGAAGATGAAATGGGAGATACGATACTGCGTGAAGAGTTTGACAGAGCACTGAAAGACCTGAGTTGAAACAAGGCCCCCAGAGTAGACAACATTCCATTGGAACTACTGACAGACTTGGGAGAGCCAGTCCTGACAAAACTCTTACCATCTGGTGAGCAAGATGTATGAAACAGGCGAAATACCCTCAGACTTCAAGAAGAATATAATAATTCCAATCCCAAAGAAACCAGGTGCTGACAGATGTGAAAATTACCGAACAATCACTTTAATAAGCGACAGTGGCAAAATGCTAACACGATTTCTTTACAGACGAATGGAAAAACTAGTAGAAGCTGACCCCAGGGATGATCAGTTTGGATTCTGTAGAAATACTGGAACACATGAGGCAATACTGACCTTACGACTTATCTTAGAAGAAAGATTAAGGAAAGGCAAACCTATGTTTCTCGCATTTGTAGACTTAGAGAAAGCTTTTGACAATGTTGATTGGAATACTCTCTTTCAAATTCTAAAGGTGGCAGGGGTAAAATACAGGGAGCGAAAGGTTATTTGCGATTTGTACAGAAACCAGATGGCAGTCATAAGAGTCGAGGGGCATAAAAGGGAAGCAGTGGTTGGGAAGGGAGTGAGACAGGGTTGTAGCCTCTAACTGATGTTATTCAATCTGTATATTAAGCAGGCAGTAAAGGAAACAAAATAAAAATTCTGAGTAGGTATTAAAATCCATGAGGAAGAAATAAAAACTTTGAGGTTTGCCGATGACATTGTAATTCTGTCAGAGACAGCAAAGGACTTGGAAGAGCAGTTGAATAGAATGGAGAGTGTCTTGAAAGGAGTATATAAGATGAACATCAACAAAAGCAAAATGAGGATGAGCGAATGTACTCGAATTAAGTTGGGTGATGCTGAGGCAATTAGATTAGGAAATGAGACACTTAAAGTAGTAAATGAGTTTTGCTATTTGGGAAGCAAAATAACTGATGATGGTCAAAGTAGAGAGGATATAATATGTAGACTGGCAATGGTAAGGAAGGCATTTCTGAAGAAGATAAATTTGTTAACATCGAGTATAGATTTAAGTGACAGGAAGTCATTTCTGAAAGTATTTGTATGGAGTGCAGCTATGTATGGAAGTCAAACATGGACGATAACTAGTTTGAACAAGAAGAGGATGCAAGATTTCTAAATGTGGTGCTAAAGAAGAATGCTGAAGATTAGATATGTAGATCATATAACTAATGAAGAGGTATTGAATAGATCTGGGGAGAAGAAAAGTTTGTGGCACAACTTGACCAGAAGAAGGAATCGGTTGGTAGGACATGTTCTGAGGCATCAAGAGATCGCCAATTTAGTATTGGAGGCCAGTGTGGAGGGTAAAAATCGTAGAGGGAGGCCAAGAGATAAATACACCAAGCAGACTCAGAAGGATGTAGGTTGCAGTAGGTACTGGGAGATGAAGAAGCTTGCACATGATAGAGTAGCAGGGAGAGGTACATCAAACCAGTCTCAGGACGGAAGACCACAACAACAACCACAACAACAACAGTGTAATGGACGAAATGCGATGATTCTGACTTTGTAATAACCTTACCAACAAAGATATGCCTATGAGGGAGGAGCTTACTGCAACATCTTTCAGAAATACTTCACATAGGGTAATGGAGGAAATGCGATGATTCTGGCTTTGTAGTAACCATACCAACAGAGAGAAGCAAATGAGTGAAAAGCTTTCTTCAGCTTCTCTCAGAAATACTGCATATAGGGTAAAGGGTGAAGTGCGATGATTCTGGCTTCATAGTAACCATACCAACAAAGACATGCAAAGGAGGGAGGAACTTTCTGTAGCTTCTCTCAGAAATATTTCACATAGGGTAATGCATGAAACGTGATGATTCTGTCTGTGTAGTAATCATACCAACAATGAGACGCAAATGCGGGAAGAGCTTTCTGTAGCTTCTCTTTTATACATCACATCAGCTAATGGATGAAATATGATGATTCAGGTTTTGTAGCAAAGTTATCAACAAATAGACACCCATGAGGGAGGAGCTCACTGCAGCTTCTCTCTGAAATTCTTCCCATAGTGTAATGGATGAAATGCGATGATTCTGGCTTTGTAGTAACGTTATCAACATAGAGACGCCTCTGAGCGAGGGGCTTTCTAAAGCTCTTCTCAGAAATACATCACATACAGTAATGGATAAAATATGATGATTCTGGCTTTCTAGTAACCAATCAAAGAAACGGATATGAGGGAAGAGTTTTCTGTAGCTTCTCTGATAAACTTCATATCAGGTTATGGATGAAATGTGATCATTCTATCTGCATAGTAATCATACCAACAAACAGACGCCTATGAGGGGGCAGCTTTCTCAAGCTTCTCTTTGAAATACTTCACATAGTATAATGGATGAAATGTGATGATTCGCACTCTGTAGTAAACCTTCCAACAAAGAGACACAAATGAACATGGAGCTGTCTGTAGCTTCTCTCAGAAATGCTTCACATAGGGTATGGATGAAATACGATGATTCTGGCTATGTAGGAACCCTAACAACAGATAGATGCCTATGAGGGAGGAGCTTTCTGCAGCTTCCCTCTGAAATACTTAACATAGGGTAATGGATGAAAATGATTATTCTGGCTTTGTAGTAAGCATACCAACAAAGAGACACAAATGAGGGAGGAGCCTTCTGCGGCTCTTCTCATAAATACTTCACATCAGGTAAAAGATGAAAAGCCATGATTGGGTCTGTGTACTAATCATACCAACAAACAGATACAAGAGAGGGAGGAGCTTTCCGCAACATCTCTCAGATATACTTCAAATAGGGTAATAGATGGAATGCGAATATTCTGGCTTTGTACTAACCATACCAACAAAGAGACGCAACTGAGGGAGGAGCTTTCTGTAGCTTCGATCTGAAATACACCACATAGGGTAAAAAATGAAATCCGATGATTTTGGCTTTGTAATAACCATACCAACAAAGTAATGCAAATGAGGGAGGAGCTTTCTGTAGCTATACTCAGAAATACACTCCTGGAAATTGAAATAAGAACACCGTGAATTCATTGTCCCAGGAAGGGGAAACTTTATTGACACATTCCTGGGATCAGATATATCACATGATCACACTGACAGAACAACAGGCACATAGACACAGGCAACAGAGCATGCACAATGTCGGCACTAGTACAGTGTATATCTACCTTTCGCAGCAATGCACGCTGCTATTCTCCCATGGAGACGATCGTAGAGATGCTGGATGTAGTCCTGTGGAACGGCTTGCCATGCCATTTCCACCTGGCGCCTCAGTTGGACCAGCATTCGTGCTGGACGTGCAGACCGCGCGAGTCGACGCTTCATCCAGTCCCAAACATGCTAAATGGGGGACAGATCCGGAGATCTTGCTGGCCAGGGTAGTTGAATTACACCTTCTAGAGCACGTTGGGTGGCACGGGATACATGCGGACGTGCATTGTCCTGTTGGAACAGCAAGTTCCCTTGCCGGTCTAGGAATGGTAGAACGATGGGTTCGATTACGGTTTGGATGTACCGTGCACTATTCAGTGTCCCCTCGACGATCACCAGAGGTGTACGGCCAGTGTAGGAGATCGCTACCCACACCATGATGCCGGGTGTTGGCCCTGTGTGCCTCGGTCGTATGCAGTCCTGATTGTGGCGCTCACCTGCACGGCGCCAAACACGCATACGACCATCATTGGCACCAAGTCATAAGCGACTCTCATCGCTGAAGACGACACGTCTCCATTCGTCCCTCCATTCACGCCTGTCGCGACATCACTGGAGGCGGGCTGCACGATGTTGGGGCGTGAGCGGAAGACGGCCTAACGGTGTGGGGGACCGTAGCCCAGCTTCATGGAGACGGTTTCGAATGGTCCTCGCCGATACCCCAGGAGCAACAGTGTCCCTAATTTGCTGGGAAGTGGCGGTGCGGTCCCCTACGGCACTGCGTAGGATCGTACGGACTTGGCGTGCATCCGTGCGACGCTGCGGTCCGGTCCCAGGTCGACGGGCACGTGCACCTTCCGCCGACCACTGGCGACAACATCGATGTACTGTGGAGACCTCACGCCCCACGTGTTGAGCAATTCGGCGGTACGTCCACCCGGCCCCCCGCATGCCCCCTATACGCCCTCGCTCAAAGTCCGTCAACTGCACATACGGTTCACGTCCACGCTGTCGCGGCATGCTACCAGTGTTAAAGACTGCGATGGAGCTCCGTATGCCACGGCAAACTGGCTGACACTGACGGCGGCGGTGCACAAATGCTGCGCAGCTAGCGCCATTCGACGGCCAACACCGCGGTTGCTGGTGTGTCCGCTGTGCCGTGCGTGTGATCGTTGCTTGTACAGCCGTCTCGCAGTGTCCGGAGCAAGTATGGTGGGTCTGACACACCGGTGTCAATGTGTTCTTTTTTCCATTTCCAGGAGTGTACTTCACATAGGGTAATAGGTGAAATGCGATGATTCTGGCTTTGTAGTAAACATACTAACAATCAAACGCAAATGAGGGAGGAGCTTTCTGAAGCTTCCATCAGAAATACTTCACACCAGGTAATGGATGAAGTGTAATGATAGTGTCTGTGTACTAATCATACCAACTAACAGATGCAAGTGAGGGAGGAGCATTCTGTAGCGTCCCTCAGAACTACTTCACATTAGGAAATGGATGAAATGTAATGATTGTGTCTGTTTAATCAAACCAACAAACAGATGCAAGTGAGGGAGGAGCTTTCATCAGCTTCTCTCTGAAATACTTCACATATGCTAATGGATGAAATGATATTATTTAGGCTTTGTAGTAACCATACCAACAAAGAGACGTAAACAAGGGAGGAGTGGGAGGAGCGTCCTGCAGCTTCTCTCAGAAATACTTCACATAGGGTTATAGATTAAATGCGAGGGTCTGGCTCTGTAGTAACCATACCAACAAACAAACACAAATGAGGGTGGAGCTTTCTGTAGCCTCCTTCAGAAATACTTCACATCAGGTAATGGATGAAATGTAATGATTGTGTCTGTGTACTAATCATACCAACAAACAGATGCAAGTGAGGGAGGAGCTTTCTGCAGCTTCTCTCTGAAATACATCAAATAGGGTAATAGATGAAATGCAATGATTCTGGCTTAGTAGTAAACTTACCAACAAATGCACGCCAATGAGGGAGGAGCTTTCTGTAGCCTCCCTCAGAAATACACCATATCAGGTAATGGATGAAATGTAATGATTGTATCTGTGTACTAATCATACCAACAAACATATGCAAGTGAGGGAGGAACTTTCTGCAGCTTCTCTCTGAGATACTTCACATAGGATAAAAATGAAAAGCGATGATTCTGGCTTTGTAGTAACCATTCAACAAACAAACTCAAATGGGTAATGGATGAAATGTAATGATTGTGTCTGTGTAGTTATCATACCAACAAACAGATGCAAGTGAAGGAGGAGTTTTCTGTACCTTTTCTATGAAAAACATCACACACGGTAATGGATGAAATGCAATGATTATGGCTTTGTAGTGACCATACCAACAATCAAAAGCAAATGAGCTGGGAGAATCCTGCATCCTCTGTCTGAAATACATCACAAAGGGTAATGGATGAAATGCAATTATTGTGGCTTTGTAGTAACCATACCAACAATCAAACCAAAATGAGGTGGGAGCTTTCTGTACCTTTTCTCAGCAATACTTCACATAGGGTAATAAATGAAATGCGAGGATTCCGGCTTTGTAGTAACCATACCAACAAAAAAACACAAATGATGGTGGTGCTTTCTGTAGCTTCACTCAGAAATACATCACATACGGTAATAGATGAAATTCAATGATCCTAGCATTGTAGTATCCTTACCAACAAACAAACACAAATGAAGTAGGAGCTTTTGTAGCTTCCATCAGAAATAATTCACATCGGGTAATGAATGAAATGTAATGATTGTGTCTGTGTACTAATCATACCAACAAACATATGCAAGTGAGGGAGGAACTTTCTGCAGCTTCTCACTGAGATACTTCACATAGGGTAAAAATGAAATGCGATGATTCTGGATTTGACAAACTGCTTATTTGCTTCTGTCTCGGGTTCTTCGGCCGACGTTCGTGTGATGATTTTGCTGACGTTTCGCCAGCACGAGTGGCTGGCATTGTCAAAGCTTCACCCTCCATTGCTGGAGGTGAACTGGAGCCGGGCTCGCGGCCGCAGACTATATGTACCTTGCGCGCCAACGTCCGAGGGCTTCTCCGCGGTCATTTCCGCGGTCATTTCCGGTGCGTTTCTCCTCTTGCTACCTGCTACGGTCGTTCTCTGCAGTACGGGAAGCCAGGAGCCGTTTACCTTAAGGCTTTCTTCTTTCTTGTTGAAGCTGTTCCCGTGTTTGTGTATTTCTACAGCTTCTCTGTACAAGCGGGTGTGATAGTGCTTCTCTACAGCCAGAACTTCCGTGTCGGTGAATTTTATTACATGTACCTGGTCGGTCTCACTCAGTGCGTGTTCTGCCACGGCCGATTTTTCCACCTGTCCCAACCTGCAATGTCGCTTATGTTCTTTGATCCTGGTGTTGATTGATCTTCCAGTCATTCCGACATAAACTTTCCCGCATGTGCATGGTAAGCGGTATATTCCTGACATTGCAAGTGGGTCCCTTTTATCCTTTGCCGATCTAAGACATTCTTTGATCTTCCTTGTCGGTTTGAAAATTGTCTTTACGCCGTGCTTGTGTAATATACGGCCGATTCTGTCCGTCACTCTGGGAATGTATGGCAGAAAGGCCGTACCCGACATTTCTTTTTCTGGTTTCTTACTTCGCCGGTGGTTTGGCTCTGTTACACTTCTAATATCATTTGTGGAGTACCCATTGCTCCTCAGGACACTTTCCAGGTGTTGCATTTCGCGTTTAAGGTGCTGCGGCTCACATATTCGTGCTGCTCGCGTTACGAGCGTCTGAATCATGCCTCTTTTCTGGCTCGGGTGGTGGTTTGACAGTTTGTGCAGATATCGGTCCGTGTGCGTCGGTTTTCGGTACACGCTATGTCCCAGGTTTTGGCCATCCCTTGTGACCAGCACATCTAGAAATGGTAGTTTTTTGTCCTTTTCCACTTCCATGGTAAATTTTATGTTGGCGTGGAGGTTGTTCAAGTGTCTTAGGAAGTCACCGAGCTGTTCTTCACCATGGCTCCACACGACGAAAGTATCATCGACGTACCTGTACCACACCTTAGGTTTACAAGTCGCCGAGTCCAGTGCCTGTGCTTCGAAATGTTCCATGAAGAAGTTGGCCACCACTGGACTAAGAGGACTACCCATGGCAACGCCTTCCAGCTGTTCGTAGAAATTGCCATTCCACGTGAAATAGCTCGTGGTGAGACAGGCATGGAAGAGCTTCATGATGTCTTGCGGGAAAATGGAACCGATGTGCTCCAGAGCGTCACTGAGTGGCACTTTCGTAAACAAAGAAACAATATCAAAGCTGACCAGGATGTCGTTTGGTGCAAGTTTTAGTTTCTTCAGCTTCTCGATGAAATGTCCTGAGTCCTTTACGTACGTGTCGGTCTTCCCCACGTGCGGCTGGAGCAGAGAGGCCAAGTGTTTTGCCAGTTTATATGTCGGTGAGCCAGGAGCGCTAACAATCGGTCTTAATGGAACGTTGTTCTTATGGATCTTAGGTAATCCATACAGGCGAGGTGGTAGGGCTTCTGTGTTGCGCAGGTATCTCTGTATGTCCTCCGGAACAGAAGATGCCTTGATTAACCGATTCGTATTCCGTGTGATACGCTGCGTCGGATCTGCGCTTAGTTTTCGGTACGTCGTCGGATCTAATAGGTCTCGGATCTTTTGTTCATAATCTTCGGTCTTCATTACGACGGTCGCATTCCCCTTATCGGCAGGCAGTACCAATATACTCTTGTCAGCGTTAAGATTCTTAATAGCTTGTACTTCTTCTTTCTTCAGATTGCATGCTGGTGGTTTAGCTCGGCGCAGTATCCTGGCTGTTTCAGTGCGTATTTCCTCTGCCCTTTCACAAGGAAGGGTCCGAATGGCCGCTTCGGTGTTAGCAATGATGTCCTCCACAGGTATAGTTCTTGGGATGACAGCGAAATTCCCTCCTTTTTGAAGAACGGATACTTCCTCTTCGGTCAATTGTCGTTCAGTGAGGTTGACCACCGTGCGTGACTTGTCGGGAATCGCCTTGTCAGTCTTCTTCCGGAATCCTTCAAACTTTTTCTTCTGTCGCTCTGTGCAGCGCTCGAGTTCATTCTCCATGCTCCTGTAAGTGATGCTGTCGATCTTGTCCCAGTCGTCTCGATGCATTCTGCTACTTAGTTGGTAGAACATGTCCAAAAGTTCCTGATCCGTTTTTGCCAAGTTTCTCCGTATTGTGTGAATTCGCTCACGAAGAAAAGCTCGTTCCATTCTGTTGTAGATACGATGAGCTTGGGCGGTGGTGAATAGGCGCTTACATTTCAAGAACTTCGGTGTAGCATCTTCATCTCTGCACCGCGAAAGGAAGGAGAGAGAGGACATCAATCGCGCTTTCTTCTTCCGTTGTTGGTCAAGGCGTCGGTACAATCTGCAGATTTCCTCCCCGTAGAGGCGCAATACAAAATTGTTAAGACTTTCGTGGCCACTTGTTGACAAACTGCTTATTTGCTTCTGTCTCGGGTTCTTCGGCCGACGTTCGTGTGATGATTTTGCTGACGTTTCGCCAGCACGAGTGGCTGGCATTGTCAAAGCTTCACCCTCCATTGCCGGAGGTGAACTGGAGCCGGGCTCGCGGCCGCAGACTATATGTACCTTGCGCGCCAACGTCCGAGGGCTTCTCCGCGGTCATTTCCGCGGTCATTTCCGGTGCGTTTCTCCTCTTGCTACCTGCTACGGTCGTTCTCTGCAGTACGGGAAGCCAGGAGCCGTTTACCTTAAGGCTTTCTTCTTTCTTGTTGAAGCTGTTCCCGTGTTTGTGTATTTCTACAGCTTCTCTGTACAAGCGGGTGTGATAGTGCTTCTCTACAGCCAGAACTTCCGTGTCGGTGAATTTTATTACATGTACCTGGTCGGTCTCACTCAGTGCGTGTTCTGCCACGGCCGATTTTTCCACCTGTCCCAACCTGCAATGTCGCTTATGTTCTTTGATCCTGGTGTTGATTGATCTTCCAGTCATTCCGACATAAACTTTCCCGCATGTGCATGGTAAGCGGTATATTCCTGACATTGCAAGTGGGTCCCTTTTATCCTTTGCCGATCTAAGACATTCTTTGATCTTCCTTGTCGGTTTGAAAATTGTCTTTACGCCGTGCTTGTGTAATATACGGCCGATTCTGTCCGTCACTCTGGGAATGTATGGCAGAAAGGCCGTACCCGACATTTCTTTTTCTGGTTTCTTACTTCGCCGGTGGTTTGGCTCTGTTACACTTCTAATATCATTTGTGGAGTACCCATTGCTCCTCAGAACACTTTCCAGGTGTTGCATTTCGCGTTTAAGGTGCTGCGGCTCACATATTCGTGCTGCTCGCGTTACGAGCGTCTGAATCATGCCTCTTTTCTGGCTCGGGTGGTGGTTTGACAGTTTGTGCAGATATCGGTCCGTGTGCGTCGGTTTTCGGTACACGCTATGTCCCAGGTTTTGGCCATCCCTTGTGACCAGCACATCTAGAAATGGTAGTTTTTTGTCCTTTTCCACTTCCATGGTAAATTTTATGTTGGCGTGGAGGTTGTTCAAGTGTCTTAGGAAGTCACCGAGCTGTTCTTCACCATGGCTCCACACGACGAAAGTATCATCGACGTACCTGTACCACACCTTAGGTTTACAAGTCGCCGAGTCCAGTGCCTGTGCTTCGAAATGTTCCATGAAGAAGTTGGCCACCACTGGACTAAGAGGACTACCCATGGCAACGCCTTCCAGCTGTTCGTAGAAATTGCCATTCCACGTGAAATAGCTCGTGGTGAGACAGGCATGGAAGAGCTTCATGATGTCTTGCGGGAAAATGGAACCGATGTGCTCCAGAGCGTCACTGAGTGGCACTTTCGTAAACAAAGAAACAATATCAAAGCTGACCAGGATGTCGTTTGGTGCAAGTTTTAGTTTCTTCAGCTTCTCGATGAAATGTCCTGAGTCCTTTACGTACGTGTCGGTCTTCCCCACGTGCGGCTGGAGCAGAGAGGCCAAGTGTTTTGCCAGTTTATATGTCGGTGAGCCAGGAGCGCTAACAATCGGTCTTAATGGAACGTTGTTCTTATGGATCTTAGGTAATCCATACAGGCGAGGTGGTAGGGCTTCTGTGTTGCGCAGGTATCTCTGTATGTCCTCCGGAACAGAAGATGCCTTGATTAACCGATTCGTATTCCGTGTGATACGCTGCGTCGGATCTGCGCTTAGTTTTCGGTACGTCGTCGGATCTAATAGGTCTCGGATCTTTTGTTCATAATCTTCGGTCTTCATTACGACGGTCGCATTCCCCTTACCGGCAGGCATTACCAATATACTCTTGTCAGCGTTAAGATTCTTAATAGCTTGTACTTCTTCTTTCTTCAGATTGCATGCTGTAGGTTTAGCTCGGCGCAGTATCCAGGCTGTTTCAGTGCGTATTTCCTCTGCCCTTTCACAAGGAAGGGTCCGAATGGCCGCTTCGGTGTTAGCAATGATGTCCTCCACAGGTATAGTTCTTGGGATGACAGCGAAATTCCCTCCTTTTTGAAGAACGGATACTTCCTCTTCGGTCAATTGTCGTTCAGTGAGGTTGACCACCGTGCGTGACTTGTCGGGAATCGCCTTGTCAGTCTTCTTCCGGAATCCTTCAAACATTTTCTTCTGTCGCTCTGTGCAGCGCTCGAGTTCATTCTCCATGCTCCTGTAAGTGATGCTGTCGATCTTGTCCCAGTCGTCTCGATGCATTCTGCTACTTAGTTGGTAGAACATGTCCAAAAGTTCCTGATCCGTTTTTGCCAAGTTTCTCCGTATTGTGTGAATTCGCTCACGAAGAAAAGCTCGTTCCATTCTGTTGTAGATACGATGAGCTTGGGCGGTGGTGAATAGGCGCTTACATTTCAAGAACTTCGGTGTAGCATCTTCATCTCTGCACCGCGAAAGGAAGGCGAGAGAGGACATCAATCGCGCTTTCTTCTTCCGTTGTTGGTCAAGGCGTCGGTACAATCTGCAAATTTCCTCCCCGTAGAGGCGCAATACAAAATTGTTAAGACTTTCGTGGCCACTTGTTGACAAACTGCTTATTTGCTTCTGTCTCGGGTTCTTCGGCCGACGTTCGTGTGATGATTTTGCTGACGTTTCGCCAGCACGAGTGGCTGGCATTGTCAAAGCTTCACCCTCCATTGCCGGAGGTGAACTGGAGCCGGGCTCGCGGCCGCAGACTATATGTACCTTGCGCGCCAACGTCCGAGGGCTTCTCCGCGGTCATTTCCGCGGTCATTTCCGGTGCGTTTCTCCTCTTGCTACCTGCTACGGTCGTTCTCTGCAGTACGGGAAGCCAGGAGCCGTTTACCTTAAGGCTTTCTTCTTTCTTGTTGAAGCTGTTCCCGTGTTTGTGTATTTCTACAGCTTCTCTGTACAAGCGGGTGTGATAGTGCTTCTCTACAGCCAGAACTTCCGTGTCGGTGAATTTTATTACATGTACCTGGTCGGTCTCACTCAGTGCGTGTTCTGCCACGGCCGATTTTTCCACCTGTCCCAACCTGCAATGTCGCTTATGTTCTTTGATCCTGGTGTTGATTGATCTTCCAGTCATTCCGACATAAACTTTCCCGCATGTGCATGGTAAGCGGTATATTCCTGACATTGCAAGTGGGTCCCTTTTATCCTTTGCCGATCTAAGACATTCTTTGATCTTCCTTGTCGGTTTGAAAATTGTCTTTACGCCGTGCTTGTGTAATATACGGCCGATTCTGTCCGTCACTCTGGGAATGTATGGCAGAAAGGCCGTACCCGACATTTCTTTTTCTGGTTTCTTACTTCGCCGGTGGTTTGGCTCTGTTACACTTCTAATATCATTTGTGGAGTACCCATTGCTCCTCAGAACACTTTCCAGGTGTTGCATTTCGCGTTTAAGGTGCTGCGGCTCACATATTCGTGCTGCTCGCGTTACGAGCGTCTGAATCATGCCTCTTTTCTGGCTCGGGTGGTGGTTTGACAGTTTGTGCAGATATCGGTCCGTGTGCGTCGGTTTTCGGTACACGCTATGTCCCAGGTTTTGGCCATCCCTTGTGACCAGCACATCTAGAAATGGTAGTTTTTTGTCCTTTTCCACTTCCATGGTAAATTTTATGTTGGCGTGGAGGTTGTTCAAGTGTCTTAGGAAGTCACCGAGCTGTTCTTCACCATGGCTCCACACGACGAAAGTATCATCGACGTACCTGTACCACACCTTAGGTTTACAAGTCGCCGAGTCCAGTGCCTGTGCTTCGAAATGTTCCATGAAGAAGTTGGCCACCACTGGACTAAGAGGACTACCCATGGCAACGCCTTCCAGCTGTTCGTAGAAATTGCCATTCCACGTGAAATAGCTCGTGGTGAGACAGGCATGGAAGAGCTTCATGATGTCTTGCGGGAAAATGGAACCGATGTGCTCCAGAGCGTCACTGAGTGGCACTTTCGTAAACAAAGAAACAATATCAAAGCTGACCAGGATGTCGTTTGGTGCAAGTTTTAGTTTCTTCAGCTTCTCGATGAAATGTCCTGAGTCCTTTACGTACGTGTCGGTCTTCCCCACGTGCGGCTGGAGCAGAGAGGCCAAGTGTTTTGCCAGTTTATATGTCGGTGAGCCAGGAGCGCTAACAATCGGTCTTAATGGAACGTTGTTCTTATGGATCTTAGGTAATCCATACAGGCGAGGTGGTAGGGCTTCTGTGTTGCGCAGGTATCTCTGTATGTCCTCCGGAATAGAAGATGCCTTGATTAACCGATTCGTATTCCGTGTGATACGCTGCGTCGGATCTGCGCTTAGTTTTCGGTACGTCGTCGGATCTAATAGGTCTCGGATCTTTTGTTCATAATCTTCGGTCTTCATTACGACGGTCGCATTCCCGTTATCGGCAGGCAGTACCAATATACTCTTGTCAGCGTTAAGATTCTTAATAGCTTGTACTTCTTCTTTCTTCAGATTGCATGCTGGTGGTTTAGCTCGGCGCAGTATCCTGGCTGTTTCAGTGCGTATTTCCTCTGCCCTTTCACAAGGAAGGGTCCGAATGGCCGCTTCGGTGTTAGCAATGATGTCCTCCACAGGTATAGTTCTTGGGATGACAGCGAAATTCCCTCCTTTTTGAAGGGACCCACTTGCATTGTCAGGAATATACCGCTTACCATGCGCATGCGGGAAAGTTTATGTCGGAATGACTGGAAGATCAATCAACACCAGGATCAAAGAACATAAGCGACATTGCAGGTTGGGACAGGTGGAAAAATCGGCCGTGGCAGAACACGCACTGAGTGAGACCGACCAGGTACATGTAATAAAATTCACCGACACGGAAGTTCTGGCTGTAGAGAAGCACTATCACACCCGCTTGTACAGAGAAGCTGTAGAAATACACAAACACGGGAACAGCTTCAACAAGAAAGAAGAAAGCCTTAAGGTAAACGGCTCCTGGCTTCCCGTACTGCAGAGAACGACCGTAGCAGGTAGCAAGAGGAGAAACGCACCGGAAATGACCGCGGAAATGACCGCGGAGAAGCCCTCGGACGTTGGCGCGCAAGGTACATATAGTCTGTGGCCGCGAGCCCGGCTCCAGTTCACCTCCGGCAATGGAGGGTGAAGCTTTGACAATGCCAGCCACTCGTGCTGGCGAAACGTCAGCAAAATCATCACACGAACGTCGGCCGAAGAACCCGAGACAGAAGCAAATAAGCAGTTTGTCAACAAGTGGCCACGAAAGTCTTAACAATTTTGTATTGCGCCTCTACGGGGAGGAAATTTGCAGATTGTACCGACGCCTTGACCAACAACGGAAGAAGAAAGTGCGATTGATGTCCTCTCTCGCCTTCCTTTCGCGGTGCAGAGATGAAGATGCTACACCGAAGTTCTTGAAATGTAAGCGCCTATTCACCACTGCCCAAGCTCATCGTATCTACAACAGAATGGAACGAGCTTTTCTTCGTGAGCGAATTCACACAATACGGAGAAACTTGGCAAAAACGGATCAGGAACTTTTGGACATGTTCTACCAACTAAGTAGCAGAATGCATCGAGACGACTGGGACAAGATCGACAGCATCACTTACAGGAGCATGGAGAATGAACTCGAGCGCTGCACAGAGCGACAGAAGAAAAAGTTTGAAGGATTCCGGAAGAAGACTGACAAGGCGATTCCCGACAAGTCACGCACGGTGGTCAACCTCACTGAACGACAATTGACCGAAGAGGAAGTATCCGTTCTTCAAAAAGGAGGGAATTTCGCTGTCATCCCAAGAACTATACCTGTGGAGGACATCATTGCTAACACCGAAGCGGCCATTCGGACCCTTCCTTGTGAAAGGGCAGAGGAAATACGCACTGAAACAGCCAGGATACTGCGCCGAGCTAAACCACCAGCATGCAATCTGAAGAAAGAAGAAGTACAAGCTATTAAGAATCTTAACGCTGACAAGAGTATATTGGTACTGCCTGCCGATAAGGGGAATGCGACCGTCGTAATGAAGACCGAAGATTATGAACAAAAGATCCGAGACCTATTAGATCCGACGACGTACCGAAAACTAAGCGCAGATCCGACGCAGCGTATCACACGGAATACGAATCGGTTAATCAAGGCATCTTCTGTTCCGGAGGACATACAGAGATACCTGCGCAACACAGAAGCCCTACCACCTCGCCTGTATGGATTACCTAAGATCCATAAGAACAACGTTCCATTAAGACCGATTGTTAGCGCTCCTGGCTCACCGACATATAAACTGGCAAAACACTTGGCCTCTCTGCTCCAGCCGCACGTGGGGAAGACCGACACGTACGTAAAGGACTCAGGTCATTTCATCGAGAAGCTGAAGAAACTAAAACTTGCACCAAACGACATCCTGGTCAGCTTTGATATTGTTTCTTTGTTTACGAAAGTGCCACTCAGTGACGCTCTGGAGCACATCGGTTCCATTTTCCCGCAAGACATCATGAAGCTCTTCCATGCCTGTCTCACCACGAGCTATTTCACGTGGAATGGCAATTTCTACGAACAGCTGGAAGGCGTTGCCATGGGTAGTCCTCTTAGTCCAGTGGTGGCCAACTTCTTCATGGAACATTTCGAAGCACAGGCACTGGACTCGGCGACTTGTAAACCTAAGGTGTGGTACAGGTACGTCGATGATACTTTCGTCGTGTGGAGCCATGGTGAAGAACAGCTCGGTGACTTCCTAAGACACTTGAACAACCTCCACGCCAACATAAAATTTACCATGGAAGTGGAAAAGGACAAAAAACTACCATTTCTAGATGTGCTGGTCACAAGGGATGGCCAAAACCTGGGACATAGCGTGTACCGAAAACCGACGCACACGGACCGATATCTGCACAAACTGTCAAACCACCACCCGAGCCAGAAAAGAGGCATGATTCAGACGCTCGTAACGCGAGCAGCACGAATATGTGAGCCGCAGCACCTTAAACGCGAAATGCAACACCTGGAAAGTGTTCTGAGGAGCAATGGGTACTCCACAAATGATATTAGAAGTGTAACAGAGCCAAACCACCGGCGAAGTAAGAAACCAGAAAAAGAAATGTCGGGTACGGTCTTTCTGCCATACATTCCCAGAGTGACGGACAGAATCGGCCGTATATTACACAAGCACGGCGTAAAGACAATTTTCAAACCGACAAGGAAGATCAAAGAATGTCTTAGATCGGCAAACGATAAAAGGGACCCACTTGCAATGTCAGGAATATACCGCTTACCATGCACATGCGGGAAAGTTTATGTCGGAATGACTGGAAGATCAATCAACACCAGGATCAAAGAACATAAGCGACATTGCAGGTTGGGACAGGTGGAAAAATCGGCCGTGGCAGAACACGCACTGAGTGAGACCGACCAGGTACATGTAATAAAATTCACCGACACGGAAGTTCTTGCTGTAGAGAAGCACTATCACACCCGCTTGTACAGAGAAGCTGTAGAAATACACAAACACGGGAACAGCTTCAACAAGAAAGAAGAAAGCCTTAAGGTAAACGGCTCCTGGCTTCCCGTACTGCAGAGAACGACCGTAGCAGGTAGCAAGAGGAGAAACGCACCGGAAATGACCGCGGAAATGACCGCGGAGAAGCCCTCGGACGTTGGCGCGCAAGGTACATATAGTCTGCGGCCGCGAGCCAGGCTCCAGTTCACCTCCGGCAATGGAGGGTGAAGCTTTGACAATGCCAGCCACTCGTGCTGACGAAACGTCAGCAAAATCATCACACGAACGTCGGCCGAAGAACCCGAGACAGAAGCAAATAAGCAGTTTGTCAACAAGTGTCCACGAAAGTCTTAACAATTTTGGATTCAGGATTTGTAGTAACCATACCAACAAACACACACAAATGAGGGAGGAGCTTTCTGTAGCTTCCCTCACAAATACTTTACATCAGGTAATGGATTAAATGTAATAATTGTGTCTGTGTCCTAATCATACCAACAACAGATGCAAGTGAGGGTGGATCTTTCTGTAGCTTCTCTCAGAAATACATCACATAGGGTAATAGATGAAATGCGATGATTCTGGGCTTATAGTATCCATACCAACAAACAAACACAAGTGCTGGTGGAGCTTTCTGTAGCATCCCACAGAAATATTTCACATCAGGTAAGGGATGAAATGTAACCACAGTGTCTGTATAGTAATCTTACCAACAAACAGATGCAAGTGAGGGAGGAGCGTTCTGCAGCTTTTCTCAGAAATACTTCACATAGGGTTGTAGATGAAATGCTATGTTTCTGGCATGGTAGTAACCATACCAACAAACAAAATCCAGATGAGGGGGGAGCTTTCTGTAGCTTATCTCAGAAATACTTCACATTAGGTAATGAATGAAATGTAATGATTGTGTCTGTGTACCAATGATACCAACAAACAGATGCAAGTGAGGGATGAGCTTTCTGCAGCTTCTCTCTGAAATACATCAAATAGGGTAATAGATGAAATGCAATGATTCTGGCTTAGTAGTAATCTTACCAACAAATGCACGTCATAGAGGGAGGAGCTTTCTGTAGGTTCCCTCAAAAATACACCATATCAGGTAATGGATGAAATGTAATGATTGTGTCTGTGTACCAATCATACAAACAAACAGATGCAAGTGAGGGAGGCGCTTTGTGTAGCTTCCCTCAGAAATACTTCACATCAGGAAATGGATGAAATGTAATGATTGTGTCTGTTTAATCAAGCCAACAAACAGATGCAAGTGAGGGAGGAGCTTTCAGCATCTTCTCTCTGAAATACATCACATAGGGTAATAATTGAAATGCGATGATTCTGGCTTTGTAGTAACAATGCCAACAAACAAATGCAAATAAGTTGGGAGCTTTCTGTAGCTTACGGCAGAAATACTTCACATCAGGTAATGGATGAAATGTAATGATTGTGTCTGTTTAATCAAACCAACAAACAGATGCAAGTGAGGGAGGAGCTTTCAGCATCTTCTCTCTGAAATACATCACATTGGGTAATAGTTGAAATGCAATGATTCTGGATTTGAAGTAACCATGCCAACAAACAAATGCAAATGAGGGGGGAGCTTTCTGTAGCTTACCTCAGAAATACATCACATCAGGTAATGGAAGAAATTTAATGATTGTGTCTGTGTATTAATCATACCAACAAACAAATGCAAGTGAAGGAGGAGTTTTCTGTACCTTTTCTCTGAAATACATCACAGAGGATAATGGATGAATGGAGGAGTTTTTTGTAGCTTCTGTCAGAAATAATTCACATCAGGTATTGGATGAAATGTAAAGATTGTGTCTGTGTACTAATCATACCAGCAAACAGATGCAAGTGAGGGAGGAGCTTTTTCCAGCTTCTGTCAGAAATACTTGACATAGGGTAGTAGATGAAATGTAGATTTTACGAACAAACATATGCAAGAGAGGGAGGATCGTTGTACAGCTTGTCTCAGAAATACTTCACATAGGGTAGTACCTGAAATTCGATGTTTCTGTCTTTGTAGCAACCATACCAAAAAACAAATCCAAATGTTGGGGGAGCTTACTGTAGCTTCTCTCAGAAATACTTCACATAAGCTAATGAATGAAATGTAATGATTGTGTCTGTGTACTAATCATACCAACAAACAGATTCAAGTTAGGGTGTAGCTTTCTGCAGCACCTGTCTTAAATACATCACATTGGGTAAAATATGAAATACGATGACTCTTGCTTTCTAGTAACCATACCAAAAAAAAAAAAAAAAACGCAAATGTGGTAGTAAGCTTTCTGTAGCTTTTCTCAAAAATATTTCTCAGAAGTCCAATAGATGAAATGCGTTGATTCTGGCTTTGTAGTAACCATTCCAACAAACAAACGTAAATGAGGGGCGAGCTTTCTGTAGCATCCCTCAGACGAACTCAACATCAGCTAATGGATGAAATGTAATGATTGTGTCTGTGTAATAATCATACCAACAAACAAATGCATGTGAGGGAGGAGCTTTCTGCTGCTTCTCTCTGAAGTGCATCATTAAGGGGAAAAAAATGAAATCCGATGATTCTGCCTTTATAATAACCATACCAATAACCTAAGTCAAATGTGGGAGGTGCTTTCTGTAGCTATTCTCAGAAATAGTTCACGTAGGGTAATAGATGAATTGCGATGAATCTGGCTTTGTAGTAACCCTACCAACAAACATACGCAAATGATTGAGGAGCTTTCTGTAGCTTCCTTCAGAAATACTTCACGTCATGCAATAAATGAAATGTATTGATTGTGTGTGTGTACTAAACATACCAACAAACAGATGTAAGTGAGGGACGAGCTTTCTGCAGCTTCTCTCAGAAATACTTCACATAGGGTGAAAGATGAAATGCTATGATTCTGGCTTTGTAGTAACCTTAAGAACAAACAAACACAAAAGAGGGTGGAACTTTCTGTAGCTTCCATCAGAAATACTTCACATCAGGTAATGTGTGATATGTAATGATTGAGTCTGTGTACTAATCATATCAACAAACAGATGCAAGTGAGAGCGAAGTATTCTGCAGCTTCTCACTGAAATACATCACATAATGTAATAGATGAACTGCGATGATACTGGCTTTGTAGTAACCATACCAACAAACAAACGCAAATGAGGGAGGAGCTTTCTGTTGATTTCCTCAGAAATATTTCACAGA
This sequence comes from Schistocerca gregaria, assembly GCF_023897955.1. NCBI lineage: Eukaryota > Metazoa > Arthropoda > Insecta > Orthoptera > Acrididae > Schistocerca > Schistocerca gregaria. The sequence goes on along the minus strand of NW_026061803.1, from coordinate 2,823,229 downwards.
GTTTAATAGACGAAATGCTATGATTCTGGCTTTGTACTAACTATACCAACAATCAGATTAAAGGAAGGGTGGAGCTTTCTGCAGCTTCTCTCTGAAATACATCACATTGGGTAATAGATGAAATGCAATGATTCTGGCTTTGTAGTAACCACAGTAACAAACAAATGCAAATGACGCAATAGCTTTCCGTAGCTTTTCTCAGAAATACTTTACATAGGGTAATAGATAAAATGTGATGATTCTGGCTTTGTAGTAACTATACCAACAACCAAATGCAAATGAGGGAGGAGCATTCTGTAGCTTACCTCAGAAATACATCACATCAGGTAATGGATGAAATGTAATGACTGTGTCTCTGTACTAATCATAAAAACAACCATATGCAAGTGAGGGAGGAGCTTTCTGAGCTTCTCTCTGAAATACATTACATAGAGTAATAGATGAATTGTGATGATTCTGGCTTTGTAGTAACCATACCAACAAACTAATGCATATGAGGGAGAAGCTTTCTGTAGCTATTCTTAGAAATAATTCACTAAGGGTAATAGATGAAGTGCGATTATTCTCGCTTTGTAGTAACAATACTAACAAACAAACGTAAGTGATGGTGCAACTTTCTGTAGCTTCCCTCAGAAATACTTCACATCAGGTAATGGATAAGTAGCTGGAACTATTCTGGAATTTGTATCTATCATCGCCACCAAAAAATGACAGAGTCCAGCAATTCTACCTGCTATTCCACCTACTGACATGCAATCGCCACCACATTGCGCAATCACTGTAATAGAGTACTATAATGATGTACAGTGATGGATCAGCTAAATGGATGTGTTAGTGTGCTCAAATATAAGGTAATTTATAACTGAGTTTATGTACCTACCTTGAATTTTCTCCTTACCATAACACCTATCAGGTTCCTCTCTGTTTGAACTAAAGTGTTTTCCGAGTGTCACTACTGAAAGAACATTAAAGACCAGTGTTTTTGCTAATTAATGCCACTTGAACATAAAAAAATAAAGTTAATGAAAGTAATTTTCCTAATAAAACAGCTTATTAATGCATTGTTGCCAACTTTAAATTAAGAGTTCGAGAGGCTGAGGCTTATAAGTTTTGCTTCATAAATGATCTCATTACTGCCTGTTGTAAATCACAGAAGGTGAGTCAGTATCTTACATCTATGTTAATTTAGTGTGTCAATGTAGTAAAAGTGGAAAACTGCAGTGTGGAACATTATATACTCAAGTCTGCTAAGTGTTTGTCTCTGATGTGTATTAGAAGTGCTTATTAATAATATATCAGGATCCACAGTTTGTCTATTGGGTTATTGCTTGGTAACAAGTAACAGAAAGACCACTAATTAGGAAAACCTTAATTTCTTTAATCAAATGATAGTGAGGAGCAACCTGTAAGTGGATTCAAATTAACTTTCATTTTAAATAGTAACGCACTTAACTGAGACAGACTTAACCTATATCCAATTAATGATTCTGCAGTTAGTAGTAATAATGTTATAAAGACCATTCAGTTTGTGTAAGCCCTGAAAGTAATAGTGTGTTTCAGTATCTGTTATAATTTTGCAAATAGTTTGTGCTGCTTTAACTGTTAGTTTCAATCTTACCGTACCCACATGAATGTGTCAAGAGTATACTGCTCTCGCATGTGACAATGTATAGGTTGTGTTTATCCATTCAAGTTTCTAATAACTATTTTCTTGAACAAGAATGTTAATCATTCTCTTGCCTACTTAGGCTGGCGACCGTTTTCTTTACCTGTTAAACAGTGCAGATAGGCAAAATTTTGTTTATTACTGTTCAAATATTTCCGTAATTCTGACTTTCATTTCCGATAAGCCACTTCCGTTAGGTACAACACGGTCAACACAACAAAATTCCTCCCAGAGGGTAACACTGCTCTGTTGCATTATACCATAATTGCTTTAATAATATTGTTTTACTTCACAACCTGCTTTAAGGTTATGGTTCAGCAGCAGCAGACAATAGTGTTATAAGCTTTCATCAGCTTCCCTCAGAAATATTTCACATCAGGTAATGGATGAAATGTAATGATTGTGTCTGTGTAGTAATCATTCCAACAAACAGATGCAAGTGAGGGAGGAGCTTTCTGCAGCCTCCCTCTGAAATACATCACATAGGGTAAGAGATGAAATGTGATGATTCTGGCTTTGTAGTAACCACACCAACAAACAAACACAAATGACGGAGGAGCTTTCTGTAGCTTCCCTCAGAAATACTACACATCAGGTAATGGGTGAAATGTAATGATTGTGTCTGTGTACTAATCATTCCAACAAACAGATACAAGTGAGGAAGGAGCTTTCATCAGCTGAAATAAATAACATAGGATAATGGATGAAATGCAATGATTCTGGTTTGTAGTAACTATACCATCAAACAAATGAAAATGAGGGAGGAGCTTTCTGTAGCTGCCCTCAGAAACACTTCACATCAGGTAATGGGTGAAATGTAATGATTGTGTCTGTATACTAATCATTCCAACAAACAGATACAAGTGAGGAAGGAGCTTTCATCAGCTGAAATAAATCACATAGGGTAATGGATGAAATGCAATGATTCTGGCTTTGTAGTAACTATACCATCAAACAAACGAAAATGAGGGAGGAGCTTTCTGTAGTTTTCCTCAGAAATACTTAACATTGGGTAATAGATGAAATGCGATGATTCTGGATTTGAAGTAGCCGTAGTAACAAACAAATGCAAATGAGGGTGGAGTTTTCTGTAGCTTCCCTCAGAATTATTTGACATCAGGTAATGGATGAAATCTAATCATTGTGTCTCTGTACTAATCAGATACAAGTGAGGGAGGAGCTTGATGCTGTATCCCTCTGAAATACATCAAATAGGGTAAAAAATTTAAACCAAAGATTCTGGATTTGTGATAACCATACAGACAAACTAATGCAAATGATTTAGGAGCTTTCTGTAGCTATTCTCAGAAATAATTCTCATAGGGTAATAGATGAAATGCGATGATTCTGGCTTTGTAGTAACCATACCAACAAGCAAATGCAAATGAAGCTTGAGCTTTCTGTAGGTTTTTTTCAGAAATACTTCACAAAGGGTAATAGATAAAATGCGATGATTCTGGCTTTGTAGTAAGCATACCAAGAAACAAACACAACTGAGGGAGGAGCTTTCTGTAGCCCTCCTCAGAAATACTTCACATCAGGTAAAGGATGAAATGCAGTGATTGTGTCTGTGTACTATTCATAACAAAAAACAGGTGTAAGTGAGATAAGAGCTTTCTGCAGCTTCCCTCAGAAATATTCCACATCCGGTAATGGATGAAAAGTAATGATTGTGTCTCTGTACTAATCATATCACAAACAGATGCAAGTGAGGGAAGAACTTTCTGCATTTTTTCTCTGAAATCCATCACATAGAGTAATAGAGGAAATGCAATGTTTATGTTTTTGTGGTAACCATACTAACAAACAAACGCAAATGAGGGAGGAGCTTTCTGTAGCCTCTCTCAGAAATATTTCACATAGAGTAATAGATGAAATGCGATGATACTGGGCCTGTAGTATCCATACCAACAAACAAACACAAGTGCAGGTGGAGCTTTCTGTAGCAACCCACAGAAATATTTTACATCAGGTAAGGGATGAAATGTAACCATAATGTCTGTGTAGTAATCTTACCAACAAACAGATGCAAGTGAGGGAGGAGCGTTCTGCAGCTCGTCTCAGAAATACTTCACATAGGGTAGTAGATGAAATGCGATGTTTCTGGCTTTGTAGTAACCATACCAACAAACAAAATCCAAATGAGGGGGGAGCTTTCTGTAGCTTCCCTCAGAAATACTTCACATTAGGTAATGAATGAAATGTAATGATTGTGTCTGTGTACCAGTGATACCAACAAACAGATGCAAGTGAGGGATGAGCTTTCTGCAGCTTCTCTCTGAAATACATCAAATAGGGTAACAGATGAAATGCAATGATTCTGGCTTAGTAGTAATCTTACCAACAAATGCACGCCATAGAGGGAGGAGCTTTCTGTAGCTTCCCTCAGAAATACTCCATATCAGGTAATGGATGAAATGTAATGAATGTGTCTGTGTACTAATCATACCAACAAACAGATGCAAGTCAGGGAGGCGCTTTCTGTAGCTTCCCTCAGAAATACTTCACATCAGGTAATGGATGAAATGTAATGATTGTGTCTGTTTAATCAAACCAACAAACAGATGCAAGTGAGGGAGGAGCTTTTAGCATCTTCTCTCTGAAATACATCACATTGGGTAATAGTTGAAATGCGATGATTCTGGATTTGAAGTAACCATGCCAACAAACAAATGCAAATGAGGGGGGAGCTTTCTGTAGCTTACCTCAGAAATACATCACACAGGTAATGGAAGAAATTTAATGATTGTGTCTGTGTACTAATCATACCAACAAACAGATGCAAGTGATGGAGGTGTTTCTGTACCTTTTCTCTGAAATACATCACAGAGGGTAATGGATGAATTGCAATGATTCTGGCTTTGTAGTAACCATACCAACAATCAAACGCAAATGAGGGAGGAGCTTCCTGCAGCCTCCGTCTTAAATACATCACAAAGAGTAATGGATGAAATGCAATTATTCTGGCTTTGTATTAACCATACCAACAATCAAACCAAAATGAGGTGGGAGCTTTCTGTAGCTTGTCTCAGAAATACTTCACATAAGGTAATGAATGAAATTTAATGATTGTGTCTGTGTACTAATCATGTCAACAAACAGATGCAAGTTAGGGTGTAGCTTTCTGCAGCATCTGTCTTAAATACATCACATTGGGTAAAATATGAAATACGATGACTCTTGCTTTCTAGTAACCATACAAAAAAACAAACGCAAATGTGGTAGAATGCTTTCTGTAGCTTTTGTCAAAAATATTTATCGAAGTCCAGTAGATGAAATGTGTTGATTCTGGCTTTGTAATAACCATACCAACAAACAAACGTAAATGAGTGGCGAGCTTTCTGTAGCATCCCTCTGAAGAACTCAACATCAGCTAATGGATGAAATGTAATGATTGTGTCTGTGTGATAATCATACCAACAAACAAATGCATGTGAGGGAGGAGCTTTCTGCAGCTTCTCTCTGAAGTGCATCATTAAGGGTAAAAAATGAAATCCGATTATTCTGCCTTTGTAATAACCATACCAATAACCTAAGGCTAATGTGGGAGGAGCTTTCTGTAGCTATTCTCAGAAATAGTTCACATAGGGTAATAGATGAATTGCGATGAATCTGGCTTTGTAGTAACCATACCAACAAACATACGCAAATGATTGAGGAGCTTTCTGTAACTTCCCTCAGAAATACTTCACATCATGCAATAAATGAAATGTATTGATTGTATGTGTGTACTAAACATACCAACAAACAGATGTAAGTGAGGGACGAGCTTTCTGCAGCTTCTCTCAGAAATACTTCACACTAGGTGAAAAATGAAATCCTATGATTCTGGCTTTGTAGTAACCTTAAGAACAAACAAACACAAAAGAGGGTGGAACGTTCTGTAGCTTCCATCAGAAATATTTCACATCAGGTAATGTGTGATATGTAATGATTGAGTCTGTATTCTAGTCATATCAACAAACAGATGCAAGTGAGGGTGAAGTATTCTGCAGCTTCTCTCTGAAATACATCACATAATGTAATAGATGTACTGCGATGATACTGGCTTTGTAGTAACCATACAAACAAACAAACGCAAGTGATGGAGGAGCTTTCTGTAGTTTCTCTCAGAAATTCTTCACATTGTGTAATAGATGAAACGCGATGTTTCTGGCTTGTAGTGACCGTACCAGCAAACAGATGCAAGTGAGTGAGGAGCTTTCTACATCTTCCATCAGAAATACTCCACATCAGGTAATGGATGGAATGTAATGATGGTGTCTGTATACTAATCATACCAACAAACTGATGCAAATTAGGGAAGAGGTTTCTGGAGCTTCTCTGTGAAACACATCATGTAGGGTATTGTGTGAAATGCAATGAATCTTACTTGGTAGAAAACATACCAACAATCAAATGCAATTGAGGAAGGAGCTTTCTTTAGCTTCCCCCAGATATACCTCACATCTGGAAATGTATGAAATGTAATGATTGTGTCTGTGTACTAATCATACCAACAAACTGTTGCAAGTGAAGGAGAAGCTTTCTGCAGCTTCACTCTGAAATACATCACAAAGGGTAGTTGATGAAATGCAATGAATCTGGCTTTGTAGTAACCATACCAACAAACAAACGCAAATGATGGAGGAGCATTCAGTAGCTTCTCTCAGAAATACTTCACGTCATGTAATAAATGAAATATAATTGTTGTGTCTGTGTACTAATCATACCAACAAACAGATGCAAGTGAGGGAGTAGCTTACTGCAGCATCTGTCTGAAATACATCACATATGGTAAAATATGAAATATGATGTTTCTTGCTTTGTAGTAACCATACCAAAAAACAAAACCAAATGAGGTAGGAGCTTTCTGTAGCTTTTCTTGAAAATATTTCACATAGTGCAATAGATGAAATGCGTTGATTCTGGCTTTGTAGTAACCATACCAACAAACAAACGTAAATGATGGGCAAGCTTTCAGTAGCATCCCTCAGAAATACTAAACATCAGGTAATGGATGAAATGTAGTGATTGTGTCTGAGTACTAATCATACCAACAAAAAGATGTACATGAGTGAGGAGCTTTCTGTAGCTTCTCTCACAAATACTTCATATACGTATAGGATGAATTGCTATGATTCTGGCTTTGTACTAACCATACCAACAATCAGATTAAAGGGAGGGTGGAGCTTTCTGCAGCTTCTCTCTGAAATATATCACATATGGTAATAGATGAAATGCAATGATTCTGGCTTTGTAGTAACCACAGCAACAAACAAATGCAAATGACGCAATAGCTTTCTGTAGCTTTTCTCAGAAATACTTTACATAGGGTAATAGATAAAATGTGATGATTCTGGCTTTGTAGTAACCATACCAACAACCAAACGCAAATGAGGGAGGAGCTTTCTGTAGCTTACCTCAGAAATACATCACATCAGGTAATGGATGAAATGTAATGACTGTGTCTCTGTACTAATCATAAAAACAACCATATGCAAGTGAGGGAGGAGCTTTCTGAGCTTCTCTCTGAAATACATTACATAGGATAATAGATGAATTCTGATGATTCTGGCTTTGTAGTAACCATACCAACAAACATACGCAAATGATTGAGGAGCTTTCTGTAGCTTCCCTCAGAAATACTTCACATCAGGTGATGGATTAAATATAATGATTGTGGCGGTGTACCAATCATACCAACAAACAGATGCAAGTGAGAGATAAGCTTTCTGAGGCTTCTATCTGAAATACACCACATAGGGTAAAATATGATATACGATGAATTTGGCTTTGTAACAACCATCCCAACAAACTAACACAAATGAGGGAGAAGCTTTCTGTAGCTATTCATAGAAATACTTCACTAACGGTAATAGATGAAGTGCGATTATTCTGGCTTTGTAGTAACAATACTAACAAACAAACGTAAGTGATGGTGCAACTTTCTGTAGCTCCCCTCAGAAATACTTCACATCAGGTAATGGATAAGTAGCTGGAACTATTCTGGAATTTGTATCTATCATCGCCACCAAGAAATGACAGAGTCCAGCAATTCTACCCGCAATTCCACCTACTGACATGCAGTCGCCACTACATTGCGCAATCACTGTAATAGAGTACTATAATGATGTACAGTGATGGATCAGCTAAATGGATGTGTTAGTGTGCTCAAATATAAGGTAATTTATAACTGAGTTTATGTACCTACCTTGATTTTTCTCCTTACCATAACACCTATCAGGTTCCACTCCGTTTGAAGTAAAGAGATTTCCGAGTGTCCCTACTGAAAGAACATTAAAGACCAGTGTTTTTGCTAATTAATGCCTCTTGAACATAAAAAAAGAAAGTTAATGAAAGTAATTTTGCTAATAAAACTGCTTATTAATGCATTGTTGCCAACTTCAAATTAAAAAGTTCGTGAGGCTGAGGCTTATAAAGTTTTGCTTCGTAAATGATCTCATTACTGCCTGTTGTAAATCACAGAAGGTGAGTCAGTATCTTACATATATGTTAATTTTGTGTGTCAATGTAGTAAAAGTGGAAAACTGCTGTGTGGAACATTATATACTCAAGACTGCTAAGTGTATGTCTCTCCTGTGTATTAGAAGTGCTTATTAATAATATAACAGGATCCACAGTTTGTATATTGGGTTAATGCTTGGTAACAAGTAACAGAAAGACCACTAATTAGGAAAACCTTAATTTCTTTAATCAAATGATAGTGAGGAGCAACCTGTAAGTGGATTCAAATTAACTTTTATTTTAAATAGTAACGCACTTAACTGAGAGAGACTTAACCTATATCCAATTAATGATTCTGCAGTTAGTAGTAATAATGTTATAAAGACCATTCAGTTTGTGTAAGCCCTGAAAGTAATAGTGTGTTTCAGTATCTGTTATAATTTTGCAAATAGTTTGTGCTGCTTTAACTGTTAGTTTCAATCTTACCGTACCCACATGAATGTGTCAAGAGTATACTGCTCTCGCATGTGACAATGTATAGGTTGTGTTTATCCATTCAAGTTACTAATAACTATTTTCTTGAACGAGAATGTTAATCATTCTCTTGCCTACTTAGGCTGGTGACCGTTTTCTTTACCTGTTAAACAGTGCAGATAGACAAAATTTTGTTTATTACTGTTCAAATATTTCCGTAATTCTGACTTTCATTTCTGATAAGCCACTTCCGTTAGGTACAACACGGTCAACACAACAAAATTCCTCCCAGAGGGTAACACTGCTCTGTTGCATTATACCATAATTGCTTTAATAATATTGTTTTACTTCACAACCTGCTTTAAGGTTATGGTTCAGCAGCAGCAGACAATAGTGTTATAAGCTTTCATCAGCTTCCCTCAGAAATATTTCACATCAGGTAATGGATGAAATTTAATGATTGTGTCTGTGTAGTAATCATTCCAACAAACAGATGCAAGTGAGGGAGGAGCTTTCTGCAGCTTCCCTCTGAAATACATCACATAGGGTAATAGATGAAATGTGATGATTCTGGCTTTGTAGTAACAACACCAACAAACAAATGCAAATGACGGAGGAGCTTTCTGTAGCTTCCCTCAGAAATACTTCACATCAGGTAATGGGTGAAATGTAATGATTGTGTCTGTGTTCTAATCATTCCAACAAACAGATACAAGTGAGGAAGGAGCTTTCATCAGCTGAAATAAATAACATAGGGTAATGGATGAAATGCAATGATTCTGGCTTTGTAGTAACTATACCATCAAACAAACGAAAATGAGGGAGGAGCTTTCTGTAGATTTCTTTAGAAATACTTAACATTGGGTAATAGATGAAATGTGATGATTCTGGATTTGAAGTAGCCATACTAACAAACAAATGCAAATGAGGGTGGCGTTTTCTGTAGCTTCCCTCAGAATTATTTGACATCAGGTAATGGATGAAATCTAATCATTGTGTCTGTGTACTAATCATACCAACAAACAGATACAAGTGAGGGAGGAGCTTTCTGCTGTTTCTCTCTGAAATACATCAAATAGGGTAAAAAATTAAATCCAATGATTCTGGACAAACTAATGCAAATGAGTTAGGAGCTTTCTGTAGCTATTCTCAGAAATAATTCTCATAGGGTAATAGATGAAATGCGATGATTCTGGCTTTGTAGTAACCATACCAACAAACAAACACAACTAAGGGAGGAGCTTTCGGTAGCCCCCCTCAGAAATACTTCACATCAGGTAATGGATGAAATGCAGTGATTGTGTCTGTGTACTATTCATAACAAAAAACAGGTGTAAGTGAGATAAGAGCTTTCTGCAGCTTCCCTCAGAAATATTCCACATCTGGTAATGGATGAAAAATAATGATTGTGTCAGTGAACTAATCATAACAACAAACAGATGCAAGTGAGGGACGAAATATCTGCAGCTTCTCTCTGAAATACATCACATAGGGGAATGGAAGAAATGCAATGATACTGGCTTTGTAGTAACCATAGCAACAAACAAACACAAATGGTGGAGGAGCTTTCTGTAGCCTCCACCAGAAATACTTCACATCAGGTGAAGGATGAAATGCAGTGATTGTGTCTGTGTACTAATCTTAACAACAAACAGATGTAAGTGAGGGAAGAGCTCTATGCAGCTTCCCTCAGAAATACTTCACATCCGGTGATGAATGAAATGTATCGATTGTGTCTGTGTACTAATCATACCATAAACAGATGCAAGTGCGGGAAGAGCTTTCTGCAGCTATTAACTGAAATACATCATGTAGGGTAATAGATGATATGCAATGATTCAGGCTTTGTGGTAACCATACTAACAAACAAACACAAATGAGGGAGGAACTTCCTCTAGCTTGCCTCAGAATTACTTCACATCATGTAATAAATGAAATGTAATGATGGTGGCTGTGTACTAATCATTCCAACAAACAGATGCAAGTGAGGGAGGAGCTTTCAGCTGCTTCTCTCTGAAATACCTCACATAGGGTAATGGGTGAAATGCAATTATTCTGGCTTTGTAGTAACAATACCAACTAACAAACGCAAATGAGTGAGGAGCTTTCTATAGCTTCCTTCAGAAATATTTCACATCAGGTAATGGATGAAATGTAATGATTGTGTCGGTGTACTAATCATACCAACAAACAGATGCAAATGAGGGAGGAACTTTCTGCAGCTTCTATCTGAAATACATCACATAGGGTAAAATATGAACTAAGATGATTCTGGCTTTGTAATAACCAGCCCAACAAACTAACGCAAATGAGGGATGAGCATTTTGCATCTATTCTCAGAAATACTTCACATAGGGTAATAGATGAAATGCAACGATTCTGGCTTTGTAGTAACCATAACAACAAACCAAAGGCAAATGACACTTGAGCTTCCTGTAGCTTTTTTTAGAAATACTTCACATAGAGTAATAAATGAAATGTGATGATTCTGGCTTTGTAATAACCATACCAACAAACTAAAGCAAATAAGGGTGGAGCTTTCTGTAGCTATTCTCAGAAATTCATCACATGGGGTAATAGATGAAATACGATGATTTTGGCTTTGTAGTAACCATACCAACAAATGAAACCCAAATGAGGGTTGTGCTTTCTGTAGCCTCCCTCTGAAATATTTCACAACAGGTAATGGATGAAATATAATGATAGTGTCTGTGTACAAATCATATCAAAAAGAGGAGCAAGTGAGGCACGAGCTTTCTTCAGCTCCTCTATGAGATACATCACATAGGATAATGGATGAAATGCGATGACTCTGGTTTTGTAGTAACCATAAAAACAAACAAACGCAAATGACACTTGAGCCTTCTGTATCTTTTCTCAGGAATACTTCACATAGTGTGATAGATGAAATGCGATGATTCTGGCTTTGTAGTAATAATACCAACAAAGAAACGCAAATGATTGAGGAGCTTGCTGTAGCCCCACTCAGAAATACTTCACATCAGGTAATGGATGAAATGAAATGATTGTGTCTGTGTACTAATCATAGAAACAAACAGATGTAGGTGAGGGATGAGCTTTCTGCAGCTTCCCTCATAAATACTTTACATCCAGTAATGGATGAAAAGTAATGATTGTGTCTGTGTACTAATCATACCATAAACAGATGCAAGTGAGGGAAGAGTTTTCTGCAGCTTCCCTCAGAAATACTTCACATAAGGTAATGGATGTTATGTAATGAGTGTGTGTGTGTGTATTAATCATTATAACAAACAGATGCAAGTGAGAGTGGAGCTTTCTGCAGCTCCATGCTGAAATACATCACATAAAGTAATAGATGAATTGCGATGATTCTGGCTTTGTAGTAACCATACCAACAAACAAACGCAAATGACACTTGAGCTTCCTGTAGTTTTATTTAGAAATATTTCACATAGGGTAATAGATGAAATGCGATGACACTATATTTGTAGTAACCTTACCAACAAACAAACGCAACTGAGAGAGGAGCTTTCTGTAGCTCCCCTGAGAAATATTTCACATCAGGTAATGGATGAAATGTAATGATTGTGTCTGTGTACTCATCATACCATAAACAGATGCAAATGAGTAATGAGCTTTCTGCAGCTTTTCTCTGAAATTCATCACATAGGTTAATAGATTAAATGCGATGATTCTGGCTCTGTAGTAACCATACCAACAATGAAACGCAAATGAGGGTTGTGCTTTCTATAGTTTCCATCAGAAATATTTCACATCAGGTAATGGATGAAATGCAATGATTGTGTCTGTGTACTAATCATACTATAAACAGAAGCAAATGAGGGATGAGCTTTCTGCAGCTTTTCTCTGAAATACATCACATGGGGTAATAGATGAAATGCAATGATTCTGACTTTGTAGTAACCATACCAACAAAGAAACACAAATGAGGGAGGAGTTTTCTGCAGTTTTTTTCAGAAATACTTCACATTGGGTAATAGATGAAATGTGATGGTCCTGGCTTTGTAGTAACCATACCAACAATCAAACGCAAATGAGGGAGGTGCTTTCTGTAGTAATCATTCCAATGAACCGATGCAAGTTAGATAGGAGCTTACTGCAGCTTCTCTCTGAGATACATCACATAGGATAATGGATGAAACACAACGTTTCTGGCTTCACAGTAACCGTACCAACAAACAAACGCAAATGAGGGAGGAGCTTTTCTGTAGCTTCCCTCAGAAATTCCTCACATCAGATAATGGATGAAATGTAACGATTGTGTCCGTGTACTAATCATACCAACGTTCAGAGCAAGTGAGGGAGGAGCTTTCTGCTGCTCCTCTCTGAAATACCTCATATATGGTAATAGATGACATGCGATGATTCTGGCTTTGTGGTAACCATACCAACAAACAAATGCAAATGAGGGAGTAGCACTCTGTAGCTAATCTCAGAAGTATTTCACATATAATAATAGATGAAATGCGACGATTCTGGCTTTATAGTAACCATTCCAACAAACAAACGAAAATGAGGGAGGAGCTTTCTGTAGCTTCCCTCAGAAATGCTTCACATCAGGTAATGGACGAAATGTAATGATTGTGTCAGTGTACTAATCGTACCAACAAACAGATGCAAGTGAGGGAGGAGATTTCTGCAGTCTCTCTCTGAAATACATCACAAGGGGTAATAGATGGAATGCAATGATTCTGGCTTTGTAGTAATAATACCAACCAACAAACGCAACTAAGGGAGGTTATTTCTATAGCTTTCCTCAGAAATACTTCACATCAGGTAATGGATGAAATGAAATAATTATGTCTGTGTACTGATCAGAACAACAAACAGATGCAAGTGAGGGAATAGCTTTCTGCAGCCTCCCTCAGAAATACTTCACATCAGGTAATGATGAATGTAATGATTGTGTCTCTGTACAAATCATTCCAAAAAACTGATGCGAGTGAGGGAGGAGCTTTCTGCAGCATTTTTCTCAAATACATCACATAGGGTAAAAAAAGAAATACGATGATTCTGGCTTTGTAATAACCATACCAACAAACAAACGCAAATGGCGCTTGAGCTTTCTGTAGCTTACCTCAGAAATACTTCACATAGGGAAATAGATGAAATGCGATGATTCTGGCTTTGTGGTAACCATACCAACAAACAAACGCAACTGAGAGTGGAGTTTTCTGTAGCTTCCCTCAGAAATATTTCACGTCAGGTATTGGATGGAGTGTAATGATTGTGTCTGTGTACTAATCTTAACAACAAACAGATGCAAGTGTGAGAGGAGCTTTCTGCAGTTTCCATCAGAAATAATTCACTTTAAGTAATGGATAAAATGTAATGATTGTGTCTGTGTACTAATCATACAAACAATCAGATGCATGTGAGGGAGTAGCTTTCTGCAGCTTCTCTCTGAAATACTTCATATAGGAGAATAGATGAAATGCAATTATTCGTGCTTTGTAGTAACCATACCAACAAACAAACACAAATGAGGGAGGAGCTTTCTGTAGCTTTTCTGAGAAATATTTCACATAGGGTAATAGATGAAATCCAATGATTCTACCTTTGTAGTATCCATACCAACAATCAAACGCATATGAGGGAGGAGCTTTCATTAGCTTCCCTCAGAAATACTTCACATCAGGTAGTGGATGAAATGCAATGTTTGTGTATACGTACTAATCTTACCAACAAAGAGATGTATGTGAATGAAGAGCTTTCTGCAGCTTCTCTCTGAAATAAATAACATATTGTAATAGATGAAATGCGATGATTCTGGCTTTCTAGTAACCATACCAACAAACAAACGCAAATGAGGGAGGAGCTTTCTGTAGCTTCCCTCAGAAATACTTCACATCAGGTAATGGATGAAATGCAATGATTGTATCTGTGTACTAACCATACCAACAATCAGAAGAAAGTGATTGAGGAGCTTTCTGCACCTTCTCTCAGAAATACTTCACGTAGGGTTGCGTACTAATCATACCAACTATAAGGCTTTACCATTCTGCACCTTCTCTCCTAAATACATCACATAGGGTTATAGATGAAATGCGATGATTCTGGCTTTGTAGTAACCATACCAAAAAACAAACCCAAATGAGGGAGGACCTTTCTGTAGCTTTTCTCAGAAATATTTCACATAGGGTGATAGATGAAATGCCATGATTCTGGGTTTGTAGGAACTATACCAACAAACAAACGAAATGAGTGAGGAGCTTTCTGTAGCTTCCCTGAGAAATATTTCACATCAGGTAATGGATGAAATGTAATGATTGTGTCTGTGTACTCATCATACCATAAACAGATGCAAATGAGTAATGAGCTTTCTGCAGCTTTTCTCTGAAATTCATCACATAGGTTAATAGATTAAATGCGATGATTCTGGCTCTGTAGTAACCATACCAACAATGAAACGCAAATGAGGGTTGTGCTTTCTATAGTTTCCATCAGAAATATTTCACATCAGGTAATGGATGAAATGCAATTATTGTGTCTGTGTACTAATCATACCATAAACAGAAGCAAATGAGGGATGAGCTTTCTGCAGCTTTTCTCTGAAATACATCACATGGGGTAATAGATGAAATGCAATGATTCTGACTTTATAGTAACCATACCAACAAAGAAACACAAATGAGGGAGGAGTTTTCTGCAGTTTTTTTCAGAAATACTTCACATTGGAGAATAGATGAAATGTGATGGTCCTGGCTTTGTAGTAACCATACCAACAATCAAACGCAAATGAGGGAGGTGCTTTCTGTAGTAATCATTCCAATGAACCGATGCAAGTTAGATAGGAGCTTACTGCAGCTTCTCTCTGAGATACATCACATAGGATAATGGATGAAACACAATGTTTCTGGCTTCACAGTAACCGTACCAACAAACAAACGCAAATGAGGGAGGAGCTTTTCTGTAGCTTCCCTCAGAAATTCCTCACATAAGATAATGGATGAAATGTAATGATTGTGTCCGTTTACTAATCATACCAACATACAGAGCAAGTGAGGGAGGAGCTTTCTGCTGCTCCTCTCTGAAATACATCATATATGGTAATAGATGAAATGCGATGATTCTGGCTTTGTGGTAACCATACCAACAAACAAACGCAACTGAGAGTGGAGTTTTCTGTAGCTTCCCTCAGAAATATTTCACGTCAGGTATTGGATGGAGTGTAATGATTGTGTCTGTGTACTAATCTTAACAACAAACAGATGCAAGTGTGGGAGGAGCTTTCTGCAGTTTCAGTCAGAAATAATTCACTTTAAGTAATGGATAAAATGTAATGATTGTGTCTGTGCACTAATCATACAAACAATCAGATGCATGTGAGGGAGTAGCTTTCTGCAGCTTCTCTCTGAAATACTTCATATAGGAGAATAGATGAAATGCAATTATTCGTGCTTTGTAGTAACCATACCAACAAACAAACACAAATGAGGGAGGAGCTTTCTGTAGCTTTTCTGAGAAATATTTCACATAGGGTAATTGATGAAATCCAATGATTCTATCTTTGTAGTATCCATACCAACAATCAAACGCATATGAGGGAGGAGCTTTCATTAGCTTCCCTCAGAAATACTTCACATCAGGTAGTGGATGAAATGCAATGTTTGTGTATACGTACTAATCATACCAACAAAGAGATGTATGTGAATGAAGAGCTTTCTGCAGCTTCTCTCTGAAATAAATAACATATTGTAATAGATGAAATGCGATGATTCTGGCTTTCTAGTAACCATACCAACAAACAAACGCAAATGAGGGAGGAGCTTTCTGTAGCTTCCCTCAGAAATACTTCACATCAGGGAAAGGATGAAATATAAGGATTGTGTCTGTGTACTAATTATTCCAACAAACAGATGCATGTGAGGGAGGAGGGTTTTGCAGCATCTCTCAGAAATACTTCATATAGGACAATAGGTGAAATGCAATTATTTTATCTTTGTAGTAACCATACCAACAAACAAACACAAATGAGGGAGGAGCTTACTGTAGCTTTTCTGAGTAATATTTCACATAGGGTAATATATGAAATGCGATGATTCTGGCTTTGTAGTAACTATACCAACAATCAAACGCAAATGAGGGATGAGCTTTCTGTAGTAATCATTCCAACGATCCGATGCAAGTTAGAAAGGAGCTTACTGCAGCTTCCCTCTGAAATACATCACATAGGGTAATAGATGAAATACGAGGATTCAGGCTATGTAGTATCCCCACCAACAAACACACGAAAATTACGAGGAGCTTTTACAGCATCCCTCAGAAATACTTCACATCCAGTAATGGATGAAATGAAATGATTTTGTCTGTGTACTAATATTGCCATAAACAGATGCAAGTGAGGGAAGAGCATTCTGCAGCTTCTCTCTGATATACATCACATGGGGTAATGGACGAAATGCGATGATTCTGGCTCTGTAGTAATCATACCAACAAACAAACGCAAACGAGGGAGATGCTTTCTGTAGATTCCCTCAGATATATTTCAAATCAAGTAATGGATGAAGTGTAATGATTGTGTCTGTGTATTAATCACAACAACAAACAGTTGCAAGTGAGGGAAGAGCATTCTGCAGCTTCTCTCTGAGATACATCACATAGGATAATGGATGAAACACAATGTTTCTGGCTTCACAGTAACCGTACCAACAAACAAACGCAAATGAGGGAGGAGCTTTTCTGTAGCTTCCCTCAGAAATTCCTCACATCAGATAATGGATGAAATGTAACGATTGTGTCCGTGTTCTAATCATACCAACATACAGAGCAAGTGAGGGAGGAGCTTTCTGCTGCTCCTCTCTGAAATACCTCATATATGGTAATAGATGAAATGCGATGATTCTAGCTTTGTAGTAACCATACCAACAAACAAACGCAAATGAGGGAGTAGCACTCTGTAGCTAATCTCAGAAGTATTTCACATAGGATAATAGATGAAATGCGATGATTCTGGCTTTATAGTAACCATTCCAACAAACAAACGAAAATGAGGGAGGAGCTTTCTGTAGCTTCCCTCAGAAATACTTCACATCAGGTAATGGACGAAATGTAATGATTGTGTCAGTGTACTAATCGTACCAACAAACAGATGCAAGTGAGGGAGGAGATTTCTGCAGTCTCTCTCTGAAATACATCACAAGGGGTAATAGATGGAATGCAATGATTCTGGCTTTGTAGTAATAATACCAACCAACAAACGCAACTAAGGGAGGTTATTTCTATAGCTTTCCTCAGAAATACTTCACATCAGGTAATGGATGAAATGAAATAATTGTGTCTGTGTACTGATCAGAACAACAAACAGATGCAAGTGAGGGAATAGCTTTCTGCAGCCTCCCTCAGAAATACTTCACATCAGGTAATGATGAATGTAATGATTGTGTCTCTGTACTAATCATTCCAAAAAACTGATGCGAGTGAGGGAGGAGCTTTCTGCAGCATTTTTCTCAAATACATCACATAGGGTAAAAAAAGAAATACGATGATTCTGGCTTTGTAATAACCATACCAACAAACAAACGCAAATGACGCTTGAGCTTTCTGTAGCTTACCTCAGAAATACTTCACATAGGGAAATAGATGAAATGCGATGATTCTGGCTTAGTGGTAACCATACCAACAAACAAACGCAACTGAGAGTGGAGTTTTCTGTAGCTTCCCTCAGAAATATTTCACGTCAGGTATTGGATGGAGTGTAATGATTGTGTCTGTGTACTAATCTTAACAACAAACAGAAGCAAGTGTGGGAGGAGCTTTCTGCAGTTTCAGTCAGAAATAATTCACTTTAAGTAATGGATAAAATGTAATGATTGTGTCTGTGTACTAATCATACAAACAATCAGATGCATGTGAGGGAGTAGCTTTCTGCAGCTTCTCTCTGAAATACTTCATATAGGAGAATAGATGAAATGCAATTATTCGTGCTTTGTAGTAACCATACCAACAAACAAACACAAATGAGGGAGGAGCTTACTGTAGCTTTTCTGAGTAATATTTCACATAGGGTAATATATGAAATGCGATGATTCTGGCTTTGTAGTAACTATACCAACAATCAAACGCAAATGAGGGAGAAGCTTGCTGTAGCTTCCCGTCAGAAATACTTCACATCAGGTAATGGATGAAATGCAATGATTGTGTCTGTGTACTAATCATACCAACAATCAGAAGAAAGTGATGGAGGAGCTTTCTGCACCTTCTCTCAGAAATACTTCACGTAGGGTTGCGTACTAATCATACCAACTATAAGGCTTTACCATTCTGCACCTTCTCTCCTAAATACATCACATAGGGTTATAGATGAAATGCGATGATTCTGGCTTTGTAGTAACCATACCAAAAAACAAACGCAAATGAGGGAGGACCTTTCTGTAGCTTTTCTCAGAAATATTTCACATAGGGTGATAGATGAAATGCCATGATTCTGGGTTTGTAGGAACTATACCAACAAACAAACGAAATGAGTGAAGAGCTTTCTGTAGCTTCCCTGAGAAATATTTCACATCAAGTAATGGATGAAATGTAATGATTGTAGTAACCATACATAGGGTAATGAATGAAATGCAATGATTTTGGCTTTGTAGTAACCATTCCAACAAACAAACTCCATAAAAGAAATGTAATGATTGTGTCTGTGTACTAATCATACCAACAAAGTGATGCCATTGAGGAGGCCTTGCGCCACCACTTTTATTCCATCTTAGCCACGTATCACGGTTCTGGCATTGTCTACACTGTTGGTTCGATGGTTGTTGGTCGTGTCCGCTATGCCCTAACTCTAGTGGACCATTGTGAACAACTTTCATTACCGGCTGGCTGCAGTTTTTACACTGCTGACGTGGTCACCATCTTTCGAGCTCTAGAGTATCTCTTCTCCTGCTCAGGTGAGTCCTTCATTATCTGTGGTGATTACCTGAGCGGTTTACCAGCTCTCGACCAGTGTTTATCTCATTCTCGTCTGGTGATGGCTATCCAGTTGTCCCTGCATAATCTTGCCCGTTGCGGCGGATCTGTTGTCTTTGTTTGGAACCCAGGCTATGTTGAGATAGCTTGCAATGAAACTGTTGACTGCCTGGCGAAAGAGGCCACCAGTAAAGCATCTCTGGAGATTAGCCTCCCGGAGACTGATTTGCGGGCACTATTACGCCAAAAAGTTTTAGATTTATGGGACAGTGATTGGCGCAACCTGCCCATGCCAAACAAACTCCGTCATAACAAGGAGACGATGACTGTGTGGTGGTCATCCATGTGGGCCATCGCAGGGACTCAGTCATCCTTTGTCGTCTCCGCATTGGCCACACCTGACTGATGCATAGTTATTTCCTGTGTCGTGAGGATCCACCTCTTTGTCGTTGTGGGGCTTCCTTGACAGTGGTCCATATTCTGTTGGAGTGCGCCCTTTTAACTGTGCTCAGGCAGACTTTTGCGATGGCTGAAATGCTCTCTGCGCTTTTAACTTATGACTGTTCCATAGCGGACTTAGTTTTGCATTTTATTCGGGCAGGGGGATTTTATCGCTTAATGTAAATGTGTGTGTTTTTGTGTTGATTCTGGCCTATGGGCTACGATTTTAGTCTGCCTTTTTTAATGTGTTTCTCGGTGGTTGGCTTTTCCTTTCTGTTTCTATGGTCGGCCACCCACCGTCACTCTCCGTGTGATTTTAGTTCGTCTTGTCTGGTCTTTGTCTCAGTTTCTCTCATTCTGTGTCATCTGTCCTCTGGTTTGTTGATTGTTCTTATTCTCTGTGGGTGTTTTTAGTATTAGAAAAAGGGACCAATGATCGTAGCAGTCTGGTCTCTTTAACCCCCAAAAACCAACCAATCCTAAGATGTCTACCTCAGTCGGAGATGAAATGTCAGAAATAATGTTATTCATCGACTGTGCCGTCCTCCCACAAGCCAGTCCAGAAGTTTTGACTAATGTGAACAGTCGCTGTGAAAGCCTATGTTGTGTAAATGTGTGCTTGTCTCCTGAAGTGTACCTTGTGAAAGGAGGAGTAGGAGGTGATTTAATGCTCGTGGTGTGAGTAGCTTCGCAGTATTTTCTATCCTTCATGTAACATGTGTTTTCATTCTTGATAAAACACTGAATAGTAGTCATCGAGAAAGTATTTGTTGTAGCTCGTGTATTTAGAGGAAACAGCACTAACCTGGCGTACATGTTTCCTTGGAATTGAACTAGAATGTCGTGAATTTCAGCCACAGTCTCCAACTTTTGTCACTATTTAACTTAAATTATTATAGGACCTGTCTGAGGAAATGTGTGTCAAGTAATGTACTTCAAAAGGCCATTCTGCTGTGCTCTATTTCCTCATGTTCATATACAGGATTGAAGCAGTTGAGAGTTGAGAATCGTTATGGGTTTGGGAAAGAATAAGATCTTTAGTCAACGTGAAAACACAGACAAAGCTATTGTGGTAAACTGCAGTATTAAAAATTCTGTAACTTTACAAAAGGTCTAAAAGAGTCAGTAGAATCAGGTGTGACTGGTAAACCATTATTTTTCAGGTGGTATACATTTTGTTATTTTTCATTTATAAATGTATATCTATCTGCTCCAGGAGATACATTTTCCTGCCACTGGAATGAATATGCAGGTTTTTCTGCATATCATTAACAATGTGTTTGTTGTAGAACATGTCTTCCACAGTGGCCGACATTGAAAAATGATTTGAGTGAAAGCCATTTCCTTCTGTAAATGAGTGTCCTATGTCTGTGTGGTAAGGCAGGGCAACTTGGCCATTGTTGAAATCAAGCTTCACACACACACACACACACACACACACACACACACACACACACACACACACACACACTAACTACGTAGATCTTCTTTAGTTACATCTGAGCTTCCAGTGAACATAATTCATATTTATGCATTATATTTAGCACATGGGGAACATGTGCAAACTCAGTTGATGAGAAATAAAGGATATAATGTAAGTAACTAATTCATTTTTCACCTAATTAAATCTCTCCTCACTTTCAGGCAGAAAGCCTTAATCTATGTCACAGTGAAAGCCATGTGCAGACAGTGGCCAATAGCCGCTCTCTCCGGTTTCGTAATAGGGACCCGCTCTGCCCTAGTCCAGCCAGTCTGGTACCCGCTCTGGGTTTTGTTTCTATCTCGGTGGTAGTGCATTCTGGTTGTTGCTCGTTGTTGACATTTGCCTGGCTCTGGTTCCGAGTGGATTTACGTTTGGTGTTTGGTGTCCACAAGCCTCTGTTGTTTATCTCTTCCTCCTTGTGTCGCCTATAGTCGGTAGCGGTTGGTTGTTGTCAGATGTCATTGGTCTGTCGTCCGACTTGTCCTGTGTTTACCTTGTGGTGCGTGCTCCACCGCTGGCGTCTTCCCTGCCTGGCGGCTCCGATCCACAGCCCAAGCCATTCCTGCTGTTGGTTGTGGTTACCACAATTTACTTCGCTCCTACCACATTGTCGTCAGTAATTGCAGTAGTCATTTTCAACATCTTCTCAACCATCTTTGAAACATTTGTACCACTTGTAAACTCTTGTACTCGTAGTAGAGTCGCCAAAAGCCACATTCGATGTTTCCAATGCGATACTGCACTTTGTTCCATTTTTAAACAAAATTTAATGGAGAATCTTTGATCCAACTTTTTCGAAAGTAAAAATTCTCTGAGCACTCAAAAACAAAGACCTCCTTTTCCACTGTCAACAATGAACTAAATACTGAAAATAGATGTAAATATATGTACGGTACATCAGGAACACGTGTACTAACAAGAAAACAACAAAAATGTATACAGCCAACAGAATTAAATTCCTGTAACTTTTTGATCACACCTCGTATGCAGTGTCTGGAAAAAGGAAATAAAGCACCCATAACAGTGTAACTTTGTACAAGTACAAACTATTAGCGGGCATGTAAACAATTAGAGCAGTGGTTCTCAGCAAAAGTAGAAAGGCCACTAGTGTTGATGGTGGAGGGTATACAAGAGGTGTGAGCACCATCTGGTAGACTACTGATGAGAGGTGTCACATTGTGTTCAGTGTTGAATCACGGTTCTGCACTATCCCCGATGACCACTGTCAGCACGTGTGGCGGCAGCTTGGGGGACATTCCATTCTTCCAGTGTTTTGGAAAGGCACAGTATAGCCAGCAAATGGTTATGAATGTAGGTTGCAGTTGATAGTGATTGAGGGAACTGTGACGGAACAACAATCTTTCAGATGTCGATAATCCTCGTGTTACATCTTGTATGACAGTATCGTGATGTTATTTCCAACACAACAGTGCTCATCCACATAGTGGCATGTGTATGTATCAATTGTATGCATGGTATTAGCTGCTCCCATAGTCAGCAAAATCCTTAGATATGTTCCCTGCAGAGCATATGTGGCACGAGCTTGGACGTAAACTCTGCCCCAGTGTCAGTATCCAGAATATTGTGGACCATTACAACAGTTTGAGGCCAGCTTGCCCGAGGAAGGAATCTAGTGGCCTTATGACACCCTCCCAAACAAACAAGTGTATGCAAGAAGGGCAATTGGGTGCATGTCATATTGATAAGTGAGCTCATACTGCCAAGTTCTTTGTAAATCTGACTCAATTTTGTAATCACTAAAGTAACATCACATACCGACTGAACCCATGGCATTTCTTTTCTTTCTGTGAATTTCAATTTCTTAGCTGGGCAGTGTTTATGAACATCTTGGGCTGAAAGAAAATCAGCATGATATAGAGACGTAAAACTATTAGAGACGTAATTAAATGTAAAAGTGTCACCAAAAACACATTTAAAGTGAAAAGCCTGAAAAAACACCAAGTTGTGTGTCCAGAAAATCTGTATCACAATGGGTTAACAGTGAGCAGCAACTGCAACCAAATGGGAAAAATATCTTATTCCGGCCCAGGATGTTGTAGCAGATTTTCTGCAACTTCACATTCCTAATGCTTCTGTATATTTTTTCCTGTTTCTACAAAGTCCATTCCTGGCAACTATAATTTAAAATGATCCAAGTCACTGTCCTTCTTCTTTGTATACTAAGGTGTCTGTCTGTAAATAATTTACTCTTATTTCTGAAGGCTTGGGCATTCCAATTCTTCTCTTAATATCCACTAGCTTTTGCCCTCAACTATGTTGGCACGGATATTGAACCTGCATGAATTTTGAGTAGCCCTGAAACTTATTATACATGGGAAAAATGGATATAAAGAACTGAAAGTGAAGTTGTCAAAACGATCCAATGGTAAAGAATTGATATGTTTGTAAGCACAGATACAGATATTTGAAGTATGAAATAGCAAAACGCCTGGATAGGGGAACAAGCTAGTGGCGTATTTAATGAAAATACAAAAAATTAAAGAATCTGTAGTTACAAATAAGTCAGTTCTTTACTGTTGCACCCTTTTGACAGTGTCACCTTCAGTCTTTTATATCTGTTTTTCTTGCTAACAAGCTTCAGGATATTTATGAACATTCATGTCAATGAAGTCGTTTGCTTAATAAGCTTATCAGTGACAATAGTTACAGTAATTTGTGAATGAATTCAAGAATGTCTGTGGGTAATGGAATTAAACTGTTAACATTAGTAATATTTTGGAAAGTTTCATCATCATAACACTATTTACTACTTTTTACTGATTTTTCTCATTTCTGGTCCCGGTTTGTTTCGTTTAGTTTTATAAAACTTCCACTGTCCCGATGTTTTTTTCTTCCAGTATAATGAAATGATGCTTATATGAAACTGAGTTGATCCACATAAAGCACTTGCAGTCCCTTGCAGGCCTGCATACAATAAAAAGTATTTAATATTGCATTTTTTGTAATCAGTTCAGCATGCATCTCTGTATACATAACCTGTCAGTAGCTGCCCACAGAGTTATTTTCAATTTTCCTGTAATTAAATAACATAAAACATGATAAATAGATGTAAAAACTTTTTATAATATGGAAAAATGCCTGTACACCATTATTATTTGCAGTATGTAGATAGTCACAGGATATGTGATGCATTCCCTTATGGATCTGAGTTACTGGGTACACATTTGTTTCCATACTATTCGGGCCCACATAGTTAAATGTACAGTTCAGTTTATCATGTTTTATAGATAATTTCACTTCAAAATTTCTCTGAGGGTTGAAATGCTTTTATAAATATGTAATGTTGAATCATTGGCTGTTGTCAGCTTAGCATATAATTTTAATGGTCTTTTATCCATTCTGGATCTTCCTGAACTCAACAGCTGTGAACATATGTTCATTAATAATGCAACCAACCATGAGTACTTCTAAAAGTATTTATTTAAATGCCATTACCAGTCTCAAGCTATTATGTCTGTCTACAGGTTTTTATTTTATTTACTTACTTTTTTTTAAGTAATTGCAACAATGTGCTAATATACGTGTATTTGATAAAATATAAAATGAAATACTTACATACCCTCGATTTGTTTTGTCGGTATCATTTAGGCTTTCTTTGGTCCTTAAGCATTTTCAGCATGACACACGAAGAGTTAAGAATTATAGACAATGCACTTATTCTAAACAATCCACTGTGTTGTGCACACACTTCACATTATTTTTCATCAGTTGCAGCCTTTGACAAGTTCTTCACATGTAATGATTTTGCTTACAGTGAAAAGTCTATCCACTGACCAACGATATCACTCATTTCTCAACAAGGAAACATCTCATCTACTGTATGTTAAGTAAAGAATGTGTGGACGATACAAATCTGTACTTCTTACAAGTGAGGAACTCTAATTGTAGCATGTCATAGGAGAAATTAACAAGAAGATTTATCAGGCTACTCTCGAGAAGCAATGGCATGTGTTTTGATTTTGGTCCCTGACAATATTCTTCAATGGATGTTAAGTTGGGCAGCTAGTGGAATAAGGATACCCTTGTTCAGAGTCCTAACACAGACCAATCATGTTTAATTTGTGTGAAAAGTGCAATGAACATTTTCAGGATTGTTTGTTAGCCAGCTGTAGTTGCTCATTTAGAATTTGCTGAGATGAATTGAAGGTGTGAATGCATATTTCTAGTTATTTTAAGATACCCATTTTCCTCCATAAGTTAGTTGTATATTTTGTTTGTAGATTATCTTTAGTGTTTGAAATGCTGTATCTATATTGAGCCATGTGAGTGGCAGTTGCAGATGTAGTTAAATGTTTTTAGTCTAAAAGCATCCTTTTATTTAAGATATCTTGAAGTTGCTGCCAGTCAGGCCAAGATAAAATCTGATGCAATTGCACAATCAGTACTGTGTACTCCTCAGTTTTTAGAGATCCAGCCCAATGGTTTTGGTTTTATGTACTATGTTATGTTGCAGCATTTAGTGTGCATCTATGGGCCTAAAGTCGAAATTGTGCAGAAAATATTAGTAAGTTACTTTATTCAACCATAGAATGTTTATGAAATATTACATATGTCATGTTAATTGAAAGAGGAAACAGTATTTTAATTAACTAATCCATACATACAGCAATAACATCTTTTACAGTTGTAGATGATGATGATCTGCTGTTAATTTTGAAGTGTTTTGTACAATTTTTTATACACATTGCCAAACAAGTTTACAATTTACGTAAAAAAAAATACAGTTTTTGTCAGATAACTACACACTGGGTGAGCAAATATTTGTAGTTTGGGCACTGCGTTTCAGCTGTCTTAAGTACCTTGACAATACTTTTAGCATCCACTTGTATTCTTTGTGTTGTCTCTTTAGCCCATTTGAAAAAGCAGAGTCATCAGCTCACCACAATGTTAAGATGACAAAATTGGATGAAGTATGGAAATTACCCATCACAGACCCTGGGTGCAGAATTTCACATTATTTCTAATTAAATAATAATAATTTTTTCAATGCCTGCTTGATGTTACATAAATAATCATGGACTTTTTAGTATTAACCATTTGAGAGGTATGCTTCATTTTTTTTTAATATTAGGGGTTTAATGCATTCAAAAAATTTATGGTGCAGTTTTATTCCTTTGTAGAAAATACTGGCTGTTGTTTTGTTTATCTTGAAACATGAGTCGGACAAAACTGACATTTACTCAGATCATGTGAATACAGCTGTTTGTGAGATAACTGCTTTGTTCTGTATAAGCCAAAAATATTGTTATTCAGTCTGATATTATGTTATTGCCCAAACTATGAGGTTTGTGGTGGGATTATTTGGGACAGAGATGCTACATATTAGTATGTTGTGCAAACAATAATGTAAAATGAATGACAGACAGAGGATGATGTGAAGTTTGCACTATGTGCATATTTAGACTGCTCAGCTATAACTGAAGTTGTATTTACCAAATGTTGAAAATTGATCTTCTACCTTAAACTTATAATTACCTTTGATGTTTACATTCTGTATGTAGCAAACATCACTATAGAAATCTGCCATTATGCTGCTTGTAAAAGTTGTAACTGCTTGATAGTAATTTGTCATGTTGACATAATGATTATTCCTTAATCTAGAATGTTTCTAGTTACGTAAGTACTTTTATTCATGTTATATAGTAACCTGTTTATACATTATGTATGTAAATGTTTATTGTTCGGTAGGAAACTTAAGTTTGGGTCAACACAATTCCAAACAGACAGTTATAATTTATGATAATAATTAAAATAGTTTATGCACAATTATCTTAAAATATTCAAAATTAAATGTAAACTTAGTAACATTCAGATTAATGTTTAAAGACATTCTTTCCTTTCTTACTGTACACTGATTTCTGCAGGCATTTTTAAGTGTAAAGATGCCTTGCTGGTATCTGATACTTAATGCTGTAAATGTTAGCTGTGTTAGCTTCAGTTTTGCTTGGTTACTTTATATTTGTATGCATCATATAGGAGAAGTCAAAACAATACTACTTTTGTGTAAAACAAATGAGCTCTGTATTCACATGTTAACAATACTATCAGAGCTAATGACATTCTGTGATAATCAGAAACGTCATTTCTATGATGTTTCTGGATGTAACAGCATAACTAGTGCTACGATGGGGCTGATTTGACGATGGGACTAGTGCTACAATGGGACTGGCGTGGAAATGAAAACATTCTTGAGTGGATGACCATCTCTGGGGTGCAAGAATTTCTCTTGATAGGTGTGCAGCCACCAGGATTACGCTCTGTTCCTAGCTGTACTGGACATTCCATATTTCTTAGACTCCTGGATCAATCTGTACTGCTATCACGCTGTCTACCACACCCTGTTCTTTGTACCTCCCTTTGCAGGTGCAGTGGGTAACATGACACTTGTGAAGAGGCTTCAGTTTCCTTTCCAAGAGAAAATTGGTCCTACACAGACCCATCCTCACTCCACCCATGAACAACAGTTCTCAAATTTTATATGGATATGAATCTGTATGTGCATCAAAGCCCTTCTTATGCAACACAAGACATGGGTAGCCGACATACGTTTGCGGCACTGTGAACTGTAACTTGACAGCTTACCGCTACCTTATCCAAGACTGCCTCTAAAGTAGTGGCAATAAAGGCTGTGCATATGTGGCATGTACTTCTTTTTGAGAACATCCATCAAGGGTTTCAGAGTATTTAATTCTACAGCATCAAATGTGTCACGAAGTGCTCTTTGACCCAGTTAAGTTATAACATTATATAAATAACACACAGCACAGTGAACAGTATTAATGGCGATGATAACGATGTTGATGACATGAACAACAATTATAATAGTCTATTCACTGGACAGTAAATTTGTAATTATTTATTTATTCTGTTAGATGAGTTGATTGTTAATCAGTGCAATGATGACTGCATTACCACCTTAAGCAAGACTGCTTAATACAAATTTCTGCTTTATTCAATAAATTTTTGGTGTGCACATATTTTGCTGCAACAATAAAGTAAAATTAAATGATATGATTGAATTGTTCATTTGATGGAATTCTGTATTCATTTGGATGTTAAATACACCATTGCATCATTTCTTTAATGCCTCATCTGAATCCTGGTCAGTATAGCCATTTTTATCTCGAATTTATGTATAGCATTGCCTAACACTTGTTTGTAATTTAGTTTTCAAAGCTATAATTGTAAAAAAAAAAAAAAAAAAAAAAAAAAAAAAAAAAAAAAAAAAAAAAACAACATGTTGTTTGTGTTTAATATGTTGTTTAAGTTTAGTATGTTGTTTCACTGTTAGTATGTTCTGAACATTAAAGAATATTACTAACTATCCTGAAATACATTATTAAAGTTATCCCCTACTGTCACTCGCAGTGTTTTTTGTAAGTCATTGTAATATGTTGATGATGATTTACACTTTTATGGCCACTTACCATTATTTTGTTACTGATCTCTTATAAAAGCAAATTCTTGATTTATATACAGCATCTATTTTTATATCTTTATTGCCTGTTGCGGAAAGTGGATGTTAACAATGTTGTTGAATTATAGTGTAAGCGGCTATGCCTTCATCCAGAAAGAAATAAAAATATGTTTGACATGTATAGGTATTTTAATTCATCTCCCTAAGGATATCTCACATATAACTTATTTCATCTCTGGCAGTGTTTATTAATTTGATGTGGTAGTCAGGAAGCAACCTCAAGATGTAAAACAAACTCTTGCAACGTTTTTGTCCATAAAATTTGGAATTGGGAAGAAAGATAATGGTGGCAAGTGCTGTTATCAAATACACAACACTGAGATGGTTGTATCTGAGTGGTTATACACTACATTAGAACAGAATTTTCCAATAATCAAAATTTCTTTTGTGACAGCATTATGGGATAACTTTATCCTATTCCCACATGGGGGTGCACAGATAGCTTGAGCATTTGGGAGCTTCTTCCATACTCAGTTAAGAGAGTTAGCTCTGCCAGTAACACTGTGACAGTTTTTACATACAGAGGATGACAGTGTGCGGTTCAACAGGCAGGTCCTGTCAATAACAGAGAAGCTGTTAAAAGCTTGATTTCTCCCTAAAACCTTAAGGGGCAAGTAAATCTGAAAAACATATCTAAAAATTTCATAATCTTGTTCTGATTGTGTAGAAACAATTGTTACTCCTAAGTAACACTCGGACGCAATAAATAAGCCCTGTTGTGGTAAGTAAATTTACACTCGTATTTAGGGTACGCTAATTATCACATTCGTTTAGGGAGTGACTCTTTATCATGTTAAGGCACCATTTTCAAAATTTTAAGTGGTATGTAAAATCTTGTGGCTTTTGCAAACTGAAAAAGAGGAACTTGCAGTTTATTCCATGCCATCGACAGGAAAACTGTGAAGGCCTAATGATGTAAACAGAAAGGTATACTAGGGTTTAACGTCCCATTCTTAATGATGCTTTCACCGTGCTCTCCCAGAAAGTGGGTGGTCACAAGTGCATGGCATACTGTCTCATCTGTTCCAAAACACAAATATTAGGGTATGAGATTGATAACCATTTACCATTCATTGTTCCACAGTGAGAAATATTTATTGGATTTTTCAGATTGGTGCAACAGGTAAATCAAATATACTGGTGCCCGTTGAAATTTATTGCTTCAAAATACCTATAGAAACAACTGTGGGAGCTCTCACACAGAATCTTTGGTTTGTCATCTCTCTGTACTTATGTCTGGTTTAGGCAGCGCACGTTCCACATCTCCATTTAACAACCTGTAGTAGTATTCATGGAAATCCATAGGAAACCCACCGTTCCATAGTAACACTCTTGTCTCTCATTTGCTGTGAATAGATCTTTAAATTTGCTGCTGCACTTTGTACTTTCTTGATGCAGTGGAGCTGCTGTGCAGTACCAATACTTCTGGCCATGTAATTTTATTTCTGTTTGCAGATGATTGAGGACCGTAAGAAAGCACATATCTACTCAGACTCACGATAAAGTAATTTAACCACTCTTAACAAACTCCTCTAATGAGATGAGTGTTCAACTGAAACAATGGTATTGTCAGGAATGCCCCTAGGGAAGTGTTTTCTGTAAACATAATGATTTGGCAGGCAGGGTGGGGAATAATCTGCGGTTGTTTGCAGATGATGCTGTGGTACAAGATGATTTAGACAACATTTATGGTTGTGTGTGTGTGTGTGTGTGTGTGTGTGTGTGTGTGTGTGTGTGTGTGTGTGTGTGTGAGAGAGAGAGAGAGAGAGAGAGAGAGAGAGAGAGAGAGAGAGAGAGAGAGAGAGAGAGAGAGAGAGAGGGAGAGACAGAGAGAGAGAGAGAGAGAGAGAGAGAGAGAAGGATGTGTTAACGGTATTTTCAAATGCCATATAAGTTGTACATAGATGCTTTGGGAACTCGTATGGGAATCCCTGGAGAGAAAGCAATATTCTCTTTAAGGAACACTGTATAGAGAAATTTAGAGAACTGGCATCTAAAGCCGATTGCAGAATGATTCTACTGCCAGCAGCATACATTTTGCATATGAATTGTAAAGATAAGCTATAAGATACTGGGGCTTACACAGACGCATATAGATATTCATTTCTCCCTCACTCTTTATGCGAGTGGAAGAGGAAAGGGAATGACTAGTAGTGGCACAGGGTACACGCACACTACAGCTTCTGGTGGAATATGTATGTAGGTGTGGCCAGGCTCATAACAGGAGCTCTCATTCAATCTGGCTGTGACAGAAAAGTTTCTGGATCATTGTCGCCAGTGTCCATTTTCTCCTCGAGTTCAAAGACACTGCCAAGCCATGACTTCAACCCACAGGTGGACCTCCACAGCAGGGTGGAAGCACAAACACTGCTGTGCCTTGCTGATCTTAATGAGTTAACTCCACTTTTCACAAATCTATACATACACGACAAAGGGCACACACGGTTGGTTGGCCCACACTTACTGATTACTTAAAATATGTTTTTAACAATTACGAATGTCGTTCCTCGGCGTGAGAGATAATACATGCATTTCAAGTTCTTGTTAAGATTGATCACACTTATAACATTTCCAGTTAAGTGTAATAGTATGTAATTAATTCGTAAGGACATAGTTTATAACCATGTTTTGGTGGAAATAGTTTAACTGTTCTTTACCATAGGGAGTCACATGCTGATTCTGGGCTCTGTACTGCACTATGTTACTTCAAATCTGATTTGTGACAAATATTAAATGGTGTCTCTGTATAGGTTGACTTGTCATTTTCCAGCTAAGTCTCTTTACTTTTGACTATTTTGGAGACTATGTCATTATTGTGACACAACATCACATTGCAGCTTAAGATATTTGTAGCACCAACATTTACAACTCAATTTTTGGACAGACACTGTGTACATATATTATTTTTGAGATGATATTGTCCCTTCTTTTATACCTCCATACAAAAATAGTATAGGTAATTTCCTCTATGTATCCACCTGACCCCACGTAACACCATAACTCCTATGGGTCTGTCTATGTCCCCCTCACTTCCATACATAAAATGGGGTTCACTGAACTTAAAAATTGAAACTATATCTCTTTCTGTGTCAAAAGTGTCTACATAGCATATTTAAGTTTTACTTGATACATGGGTTTCCTACTACTTTCCATTCTGTCACTCTTACTGTGCCTTTCACAGAGTCATACCTTCCCTCCATGTTATATTAACATTTAATAACGTGCTTTCTCTGATACAACTTAAGATTAACTACAGACTGTTCATTAAGACCTCATTTGCTGTTACACACGGAAATGTTGTTATCCAGTTTGTTCTTATCAATAGAGTTGTGCACCACTCATTTTGAAATCATGAAGTAGTACTGAGAATACAGAAGTTTCCTTCAATTTGTTACTTTTCCTCTCAACTACTTTGTCATATACTAGGTATATATGTGATACAGCAGCTTTTCACTTTCCACTGAGAACACATCTATCTTTTTGTTAATCCCAATTGAAAAAAACATTAAATTATCAAACTCAAAACCTTTATTTATTGTGTGTCAAACACTTTATGCCCAATTATGTAACATATGTATAACTATCAGCTTTTTCATACACTTTGACACGTATAAGGTTCACACACAAGTTAATAGCATTTTCGTTTCGCATGTTGCTACGGGTCTCTTTATCAATTGCCATTTTAATTTGTAGTTCACTGTTGCTATCTCAGTTTACATTTTGCCATTTGGAGATAGTGAGTGGAGCTGTGGACGCTAGAAAGTGGAGTGCCAAATGGAATAATCTGAACATTTTCTTCTTGAGTTCAGTAGAGGGGTGACAGCAGTGAAGGCAGCCAGAAACATCTGCACCATATGTGGGGATAATGCTATTCATCAGAGCACAGCAAGAATATGGTTTTCTCATTTAAAGGAGGACCATTTTCATATTAGTGACCCACTAAGTTCATAAAAATGTGAAGGCCTTCCTGAAGATCATGGAAAGATTAATCCACAGTGATGCATGCCAGTGTATTCAAGATCTGGGTCATTGATGATCATGATCATTCCACCACTGTGCAAATTTTGCATGCAACAGAAAGGTTACAAAATGAGGTGTATGAGTACCGCATGTCCGAAGTGAAAATCGCAAAAATCAGTTGGTGGCCATATCTATCTCTATTTGCTCATCATCAAGCGGCTCATGAAATACTGAACATTACAATTGTGGTGGGGTTAGGGGACAAACCCGGGACTCCACATGGCAGACCAGAAGCTGGAACCCACCACACCGTATTTCGTCAGGAGGCCGAGCAAGTTCAAGAATTTTGAGAGACAGTGCAGAGTGATACAGCAGTATTCAGTAACATTGCTTTAGTCAGCTAATTTACAGTATTTGATGGTGAAGCGTAGTGTCAGCGTGCTGCCCGCCCGATGTCCTGCAAGTCCAGCCGGCTCAGCAGACTCCTGGTATGCCGATGCCACTGCTGATGTTATCAAGGCTGCCTGCCAACGGAACTTGGCCGCCGCTCTCCCGGTCACCACCCAGCGATGCGTAGCGCCTTGCGACTTACTCCGCCCCATTAGGCCTGCTCTGCCTGACCAAGGGATGAAGGTGGATGTACTGGTCACCCGTGGCCCTCAGGCTACCGCTGCTCCCAACTAGTGACCTGACTCAAATCCACGCGCACCTGGATTCTGTGCTGAAATTTTCCGCTAATGGTGCTTGCCGGATGGCAACACCCACTGTCATCTCTGGCGCTGTCGTAGTGCTGCTCTGCTACCCTCAGGGTATGCCTCGCCCAGACCCAGTATGCAAGGTGGGAAGCAAACTTGGCCACTACACTAGAGTGGAACTGAGACCCTCCTGGACCTGCTGCAGACCTCTCTCACTGCCGATTTTCAGGCAGACCGTGCTATCTCCAAGTGGAAGGATGCCATTCCACCCTCCCCTGGCGTTGTGTCCCCCGATGCAGAATATAGCCCGAGCAACAACATAGAAACAAAGTACAAATTTATACAGAATGCTTATAATATTGCTGCCAGACTGGCCACTATAAGCATAGAGCAGCACAGGTCTGTCCCGACGTTCCACTGACCTGGCAGACCCTGTCAAGCTAAACTTGCCCATCTATTTATATTGGTTTCTCCCTTGCTTCTGACATAGTGTCAGAGAGAGACACTAACAATTGCAGGATAAATTTCTACAGGTCAGCCATTTACAAATATCCACTCCTGGCTCTGGCCTAGTGCCCCACCTAATATATCCACTAACTAAGAGCAATGCTGCAGTTTCCTACCTTATTGTTGCTCCACTCAAAACAAATCGTGCATGCAATACCGCTGTCGCAGCTCTGCGCCGGCAGGTGCCATGTTTACCTTGCCTGGCCTGCTGGCTGTCGTCCAATATGCCACTCTGCCAGCGGCCCCAGATTTCATCCCCCAACAGCGCCTTCATTGAATTTCGAAAAAATTTCCCTTTCCCTTGGCTAGATTGACACTAGTGCAGCACTATCCTGGTGATGAAAAATTGTGTCTGTATTCTAACATAAGGAAAGGAAAGGATTGGTTGAGGCCAAACAAAGGAGCAACATTCCATACAAAAATCTACATGCTTTCACAAAAGATAATGTTATGCATCTAGTGGGACGACGATGGTGGGGTGTATTATGAATTGCTTCCGCAAGATGTAACCGTCATTGCTGACATTTTCTGTCAACAGAAAAGATGTCTTGCATATACAGTCTAAGAACAGCAACCAGGAAGTCCATGTGAAGCAATATTGATCCATGAGAGAGCCTGCCTGCATTCCGTACAGTATTTTTTTGTCAGTCTAGCAAAAGTTGGGTTGGGAAGTCATGTCACACCCACCTTATTCACCTGATCTTGTGCCTCAGATTTGAGCCTTTTCCACTCTCTATCAAATAACTTTCATGGAACTTCCCTTTCGGATTAAAAAAGTGTTCTGAAGATGACTCAATGAATTCTTCCCCAGAAAACCATGCCATTTACATTTCGCAGAATCGAAAATTTCCCCAATGTTTGCTGTCCATTGTAAGCACTGAATGATGATATATTATTGTACGCTGAAGTCTCTGTTATGTTTATTAAATCTATAGAAAAAATATACAAACTAATGCACCAGCTACATACCTGTGTTGGGGCCTAGCGCAATGGTTATCATATAAACATGATGTAGAAGGTTGTTGGATCAAAAAACGACAAATGAAACTTTTTTTCAATTTATAAATCCGATCAAAAGAATTTTATTATTATTTTTATTCAATTAATTCGTTTACATGTAATTTTTGATATTATTGTTTGTTTTATTTACCCTTATTTTTTCTTTCTGCCATTCTTTTTTCTCCTGGACTCTGCCTGTGTCACCTATAATGTGGAAATAAATGTTAATGTGTGTGTGTCCGTCTCGAGTTGCTTCATAGAGGTTAGCTTTAACCACCATAAACAAAGCAAGTGCGATTTTTAAATCTGCACAGATTGTTGATTGCTATTCTCTCTTATGCATTTCACATCATGGGGTTGTGGTTAGCTTAGGACACAAATTTGAATTCAGGGCTTTGTCTGCCATGGTTGTCCTTTCTCACTCAGAATCAGCTGTCCATAGACCATCTCACATTTCCAACGTACCTGGAAGTGGCTGCCTCCGACATTACTCTGCATTAATTGGTGCATAGTAATGAAGTAAAACAAATTAATATTTCTACTTTGACAGCTCTCTGCAATTTATTGCATAATTTGGTAAACCATAGTGTTTTTTCTGACATGCTCTGGTGGTTTCCGGTGATTAAGGGTGTCAGTGTGGTACTGGTGTGCAAGACTCACACTCCCTCTTGGCTATCAAACTTACTTGGAGTTGCTTCCCCGATCATCTTTTCAGGATAGCCAGCTGTGATGTCCTGCACGACTTCTTCTCTGAATATAGGATGCTACATGGAGGAAATTTTTTATACTTTAAAATATTCTCGAGTGTACAGAGTTATTTTAAAACTCAATCTCACTGTATTTTCATCACACACAACAGTTTCTGACAGACCGGAAGGTTCCAAGCTTACAAAAAATGTTTTAGTTGTATGAAAACTATCACATTAATTTTTCCATAAATACAGTCTACAAATCTCACAAAGTTTAACAAGACAACTGTCTAGACCTTACTTATTGATTCTTTCTCTTACATTCGTAATTGTCCCTTCTCTTCTTTCAACAACATTCAAATGTTCACACAGTAATGTTTCATGTCGCATGGAGTACGGCGCGTTTATTCCTTGAGCTGGATGTGTAACTATAGGCGACCACCTGCCCACGCCGATCATCCGTCCCATACACGTCCGTCCTGCACACACATAACTGTGGTGCAGTAGACACAGATCTACTCATCTCTAAAATAACGCGTGTTCAAGACGGTGGAAATACGAGGGTCTCTAGAATTTACTCCGAAATTCCTTAGGCATTACAATGCCTTCCAGAATGCTGGAAGTTAGAAAAGTATAATTATTAAATTGTCATTACTTCAACACCCCCCCCCCCCCCAATCAATTTAATAATTTCCTAAATTGCCCATAAAATTCACTATCCCCAGCTTTTAACACAGTCTATTGAAACGTGCACTCTTAGCTACTTTTGGTAAAATATGGGCCATTTGTTCCTAGGAGCTAATGTATTGAACATTCAGATGGCCTTTGTTGTATAGCTCTTGTGTAGAACGGATTTCACATCCACATGCTTCAGTCATCTATGTTCCCACTTCCGTAATTGACATATTCTTCAAGAAGATGCTTAAGCCATGGGGTGTCTGTCATAGCTGTCGACGAAGCTGGATATTCTGCTTCTATTTCATAGTGAAACTCATATGTCTCCTTGTCACAAGAAACAGTATTTTCAAACAAAAAACTATAAGAAAGTGAAGAAGACAGAAGATCTACAACATAACACAGTCAGAATCAACATAGCAGTAATAGCATTTAAAATTTCCTTTTTGTATCACAGGCCAACATCAAGTGTTCCTTTAATATATCAAAGAATTCATTTCAAAAATTTCTACTCTAATTCTGTTGGTTTATTTTGCTGTCTACTAAAATAGTTAAGTGATGCACTTCGTCTGGTCACAGCTGTCATTATATACATTGAAAAACACAGTAATTGTCCATCTGGTTTAAATTCATCCATTTGACCACAAGCATCTCCACTGCATTTGACTTCCATCGATGTTCTCAGTGTTTACAGTCTTCCATGTTGAATCTTTTCAATAAGTATTCAAGATGAACATAGTGACAAAGAAACATTTTGCCACTGTTGCTCTGCATATTTATTCTGAGGAATGATTTTGGTTCTCCAAGTTCTCACATTCGACATTTTAACTAGTTCTTAATGTAGGTGACTTTTTTTTTTACTATTACATCCAGCTGGAATATTATCTACATATGGAAGCAAATTGAGTATAATGATCATCAATGCTTTCAACATAGAGACATCTGCCAATTTTGGGTTGTCGAAACATGATTTCCTTCCTAAAACTGTCAAAAGTTTTTTTTTTTTAGTTTGCATACAAGACTTTTCTTAATCTTTACACCAGGTCTCAATGCAGGAATCAATTTTGTACATCTGTTTGTTCCATAAATGAATTATGTTCCTTCAACACACTAAGGAGCATTCTTAGTGTTGTGAATTGAGCAAGTGGAGTATAGTCATATCTCTTTCAATATTTCCAGACATGTCTATTTTTACTTTGAACATCCTCTTACTGTCAGTGATACTTATATTTGCTGTAAGTGGTTCATAAGTCAAAGTTCCATTAGATGACAGAGAGCCCAATTTTTCCTTAATTTTTTTTCCATTCTTCTCCTACATCTTCTTCATGATGCCTTACCTGAACGTCTTCATACTTCTGAGGTAAGTTTTCCCATGAATGTTTTTGCATTCAAGGGAAACACTGCATAATACTTGAAAAACCAAAATTTTCTTGTTATTCTATTGCTTTTCCACAAAGTTTCTGCTCGCTTCCACTTCTTCTGACATCGTGGGCCTTGAGTTACCTTCAACAGTTTGCACAAAATCAAGGACTTCAAAACAGAACTAACTTTGAGGAAACTGAAGAATGTTCTGAATTACATTGTTCACTTGAATGGTCTTCTTCAAGATCCAATCATCACTGCTTTCACCTTCAAATAGAAACATATCTTTTTCAAAAATTACATCTCTCCCAAATACAACCTTGTGTTGCTTGGCACACCATATTCTGTGGCTAATTAGACAGTTTCCAGTCACGTAACATTTTAATGGGCTAGTTCCTTTTCAATACTTTCCTTGGAATGTGCCACTATGCAACACACCCAAAGTCATATTTGTTCAAATTTGGCTTTCTTCCATCCGATAGCATTTCTAAAATTTCTGCATCTAAAACTGAAGTATAACTATGGTTAATGATAAAAGTATCTGCCAGTAACTTTTGACTAAAATTGCTTTCAAACTTCGCGTCCAAAAATTGTGCAATGAGCCTTTTCAATGACAGTATGATTTAGTCGCTCTGCCACTCCATTTCGTAATTGACTTTGCAAATATACTCATGACCGTTGTCACTTTTAAATCTCCTGATTTTCAGCAAATACATACTTTGGAAATACGAAGCAAGAATTGTTACCAATATTGTATCGACCACTGTGCCATACAGTTCAGTGAGCAGACACATGGGTATTATATACTGTAGGACTGAAAGTTTCAGAGTGTTTTTCTCGTGAGTGGCTAGCCATCTGGCCGTATGGCTGGGGCGTTGTAACTCTATGGGGTAGTGCTGCCAACACATGCCATCCCACTCTTAACTTCATTTCCCAACCCTCGCACTCCCCTTGTTAGTGTGTGTATATACACAATTGAATCATTTCTGTGAGCTGCAGCTATAGCTATCACACTTTTGAATTGAACCCGCTGAATTTTTAAAAACAAGCATCATCCAGCCATTTATAGTTTATGCACTGACAATTAATTATTTAGTGAACCTGACACTAGAAGAGCACCTTTTAGTTTTAATTTGAAATTCCAGTCCACAAACTATGCTTTCAACATAAATTTCTCCAAACTTTATTCTTATTTGATTCACCAGTTTGTTCACATCCATCAAAGAACAGATTAATTAACTAAATATCCTGTTACCCTCAAATCTAGAAACCAATCCACTTTGCCACCTGGAAAATTTCCAGTAACAGCTGAGAAAGAAAAGTTACTTTCATTTCTGTTTATTTTTTGGAGAGATTTAGCTAAATTTGCAGAACTATACTTCTATGCGTTTGTGGCAATCTAACATTGTATTTTTCCCCAATAATGGCATTGTTTCCCACGTCTGTAACACATATATTGGGTTGATACATAAGTTTGTTGCGTTTTTCTGTACGTTTGAAAAACACAACAGATACACATACACACCCTACTCATCCATAATTATTCTCCTTCACTATTTACAACAGTCTGTCAATGCTGAGATAACTTTTTGATTCCATGACTGTAGACATCGAGTGGTTTTGAGGTGAAGAACTCGCCGAGCCATGGTAGGAGAACCTTTTGCATCTGGCAAAGCTTAGCTTGAAGTTTGTTCGATAGGGAGCAGGAAAAACTGAGGGTGCAAGATCAGTTGAATAAGGTGAGTGCAGAATGACCTCCCAACCCAACTCTAGTATAAAGTTTTTGGTCAGTCTAGCAGAATGGGCGCGGGCGTTATCGTGGAGTAGCATCACTTTTCGCAGTCTGCCTGGTCGTTGTCCTCGAATTGCGTCCACAAGAAGTCTCAGTTACTGACAATAAATATCATCAGTGATGGTTACATCTCAGGGAAGCAATCTGTACTACACCACACCATCACTGTTCAACTAGATGCATAATATTATGGATGCATGCAGGCTTTTATATGGGGAGTTGCTGCTTTGTTTGGGGGCAACCATTCTTTTCTTTTCCTTATGATCTTAGGATAAAGACACCATTTCTTGTCACCTATAAGGCTATGACAATACAAGTTAGGAATGGTCAACGTTGCTTTCAAGCAAATTGATCACGAACAATGAGAAAAGCACATACATTCACCTACTGATTTATGTGTTTTCGGCTTAGAGCATGTGGTACCTTTTTTCAACCTTCTCCATTGCATGCAAATGTCGCACGATGGTAGAATGATCACAGTTAATAACATTTGCCAGTTCTCAAGTTTGCTGACATTGATTATTGTGGGTTAATGTGTTTAAACAATCTTTATGAAACTTCGACTGTCTTCCTGAATGTGCTGAATCACTTATGTCAAAATGATCCTTCTTAAAACGAGAAAACCGCATTCTTGCCATGATCTGTCTCATGGAATTATCCCCCTCCCACATGTGGCGTGAATGTTTCTGACTGCCTCCGTAGCTGTCATTCCTATTGAAATGTAATAGAAAAATACATCAGAAATGTTTAGATTTCTCCACTAGGCACTCCATTTTCTAGTGTCCAAACCTCCACTCATTATCTCTATATAACAAAATGACAATATGTGAACTCATATAGCAACAGTGAACTACAAAGTAAAAAATGACAACTCCTAGCATCCACAATATCAACTAAAATCTTATTTTTAGACAAAGCTTTGGCTGCATCATACATAGCTTGAGACTTGGTTGCCTCTGAATACATCCTTTTACCTTTCTGTCAGATGCTGTCGACGATGGCAATTCATTTACTGTCCAGTTGTTACCTTTAGAATTATTAAGTTTTGCTTCTTTGTCAAGTAATCTACCCTTTAAGAAATCCGGTTCCAATTCCTCACTTGAGAAGGTATTCAGAGCAGTAACAACTACTTAGGATTCTGGTGGAATTGTTTGTAAGTTACCGCATACTATATCAGTTCCTCCAATATTATCATCCGATCCTTCAAATGACCCATTAACTTACGAAACTCCAAAAAATTAATTTCAAGAGTTATTGTCATTTGCAGTAAACTTTAAAGGCCGTTCTTAATAAAAGCCATACCTTTCAGCTCAAATGTTTGAATTAATGTATTTCTTATTTTTGGTGTAGGCCTACTCCAAGCAACTTTGTGAAATTCTTTGGATTACTTGAGACTTACACTTCTTATCGGTTTTGCCGTACAGCTGTCTCAGCCATGTCCATGTATCTCTTTCAGACAAAACTCACTTCCAGCTCACATAGAAGTATTTCAGTCCTAAATTTTCAGTTGCTAAAGTTCTTCCCATTAAACAACAGTACCTTGTATTCCTCCTCTTCTTGAGCCATGACTCTAAATTAGGTACTGGATTAATTTTTTCCACCTTTATTTGTTGTACTGCAACACCTGGCACCTGGGTCCATGACCACTTGCTAAGAAAATAACACTTATTTAGGATAAATAATTTCAACTTGTTACTTCACACAATTTACAATTACAACCAGGGGACAACAATGAAGACAAAATACAAACAGAGCGAAGAAACACAGAAAAAACACATAAAAAAGACAAAGAGGAAATAACTGAAACGATTATTATTACATTATCATCATTTCAACACACTTTGTATTAGATAGGAAACTCCATGTCCAAACAATGAACAATGGCACCATTTAACCAAGATACAGAACAGCCTGCCACCACAAGTGAAAAACATAGCCTTGATTTTAGAAATCTGAAATCATTAACTGATCATTGCTCTGAATTGTGTGAATTTTTGGTCCATATGTGTACAGTGAAATGTCAAACAAGCTGCAAGTGCATGAATGATTTTTATAAAAATAATAATCACTGTGAATGAGACTTTTATACAATGTGTAGCTATCTCCATACTGTTGTCTTTGTCCATGTTTGTACTGTATTGTAACACTCTTTTGGTCTCCTTCAACTATTATTTATGCTACTTGTCAACTCAGATTATACAACCTGGGTCCAGCAAAAATTGTCATTTTAACAGCCCTGGACATCTGCTGCCATTTAGGTTACGGAATCTTCTTCTTGATACAGTTATGAAGTGTAGTGGCATGACCGAGAGGGAATTTGTTCTCGCTTGATATGGCTAATAACTATATGACATTGTTTGTCGTCTATCTTGATATATACACTCCTGGAAATTTAAATAAGAACACCATGAATTCATTGTCCCAGGAAGGGGAAACTTTATTGACTCATTCCTGGGGTCAGATACATCACATGGT
This sequence comes from Schistocerca gregaria, assembly GCF_023897955.1. Taxonomy (NCBI): domain Eukaryota; kingdom Metazoa; phylum Arthropoda; class Insecta; order Orthoptera; family Acrididae; genus Schistocerca; species Schistocerca gregaria. The sequence goes on along the minus strand of NW_026061803.1, from coordinate 2,781,158 downwards.
CACACTGACAGAACCACAGGCACATAGACACAGGCAACAGAGCATGCACAATGTCGGCACTAGTACAGTGTATATCCACCTTTCACAGCAATGCAGGCTGTTATTCTCCCATGGAGGCAATCGTAGAGATGCTGGATGTTGTCCTGTGGAACGGCTTGCCATGCCATTTCCACCTGGCGCCTCATTTGGACCAGCGTTCGTGCAGGATGTGCAACCGCGTGAGACGACGCTTCATCCAGTGCCAAACATGCTCAATGGGGGACAGATCCGGAGATCTTGCTGGCCAGGGTAGTTGACTTACACCTTCTAGAGCATGTTGGGTGGCATGGGATACATGCGGACGTGCATTCTCCTGTTGGAACAGCAAGTTCCCTAGGAATGGTAGAATGATGGGTTCGATGACGGTTTGGATGTACCGTGCACTATTCAGTGCCCCTCGACGATCACCAGAGGTGTACAGCCAGTGTAAGAGATCGCTCCCCACACCATGATGCTGGGTGTTGGCCCTGTGTGCCTCGGTCGTATGCAGTCCTGATTCTGGCGCTCACCTGCACGGCGCCAAACACGCATACGACCATCATTGGCACCAAGGCAGAAGCGACTCTCATCGCTGAAGATGACACGTCTCCATTCGTCCCTCCATTCACGCCTGTCGCGACACCACTGGAGGTACAATGCACGATGTTGGGGCGTGTCCGGAGCAAGTATGGTTGGTCTGACACATCAGTGTCAATGTGTTCTTTTTTCCATTTCCAGGAGTGTATATAAGGCTGTAAAAATGAATTTTACTGCAGATGTTTTCCCCAGTATTCAGTAAATTAGTATCTCCTGGCGTAATGGTGTACATTAGAGGTGACAAGAAAATAACATAACTGATAGAAATAACTGGTTATTGAGAAGTAGCAGTTACTGTGATAAGGGATCATCTGATACTAAAAGTTACTTAAATAACAGTGCTTTGCGCCACCTGTTTACAGAAGATCATACTATGCTTTCACGTCAACTAATCTGAGATCTGGCTATGATAGAGAGGGATATATCATCTGGAAGAGCTGTTATTATTCTCTCTAAGTTTCATTCTCTGACACTTAACACGCTACCACTACAGGTAACCCAGTGACATTTCCGGAGAGAATAGTTACTGGAGTGAGCAAAATATTTTTGTACCGCTATGGAAATAACTATCTAGAACCCCCAGTGTCCAGCAGTTGACAACTAATGGGATTCTGTTCTTTCCATTTCTTGTAGTTCCTGAAACAGTTGACCTTCTATCTGACCTTCGGTTGTGTTAGAGGGTATTGTTAATGGTTTTTAGGGTTTTACACATATTGAAATATTTGAGCATTGTAGGTGATCTAAAAATGGAAAATAGTGGAGTACCTTCTCAAAGAATACCATATCCCCAATGCCTAGCTGGACCATTATGATGAAAAAACGCTGCTGCTGTATGTAATTAGTGTATCTGATCAACTTGAGTACAAAAAAACTTGTGTAATTTCATAAAACTTGTCTTTGTGGCTTTACTAAGAAAAATGAGCTTTCTCAATTTGTACATATACACTGCAAATGGACTTTTTTTATTTGATTAATTATTGGCTACTGATTTTGAATCATTTTCCACATAGTATTGAGCACATCAGTTTTATACAGGGAAATAGTACAATGGAATATTTACACTTCACACACAAGTATGGAAAATTAACCATTTGATCGCAGCATAGATGGAATGAATACAGGTATGCTTACAACAATAGTCAGATCAGGTACTTTCTCAGGAGCATTCAAATAAAAATATAGATTTACTTATATTAGGGTCTTCTTGTACTTGGGCATTCTACATGAAATTTTTTGAATAATATATGCTCTTTCTGTTTTGAAAGAGGCCAAGGGAGTTCATTTTGGCCCTTTGGCCCTTTATTTTAAGTGCTCATCTATCTCGTTCATGAATTAGTATAATACATATTCAAATAATGGAAAATCCAGGATAGAATGTAACAATATTACGAGAAAGAAAGCTGCTACTCACTATCTAGCACAGATGCTGTGTCGCTGATACACACAACAACGACTCTCACAATTCACTCACACACACACACAGACACACACACACACACACAGCAACATTGCATGATGGGAGTGGCAACTGGGTGGGGGTATGGAGGATACTGGGGCAGGGAGGGAGGGTGGGTAGTGATGTAGAGTAAAGTGCTGCAGGTTAGACCACGGGCAGGGGAGAGGTGGGGAGGGTGGCAGAAGTAGCAGAAACGGAGGGAAATAAAAAGACTAGGTGTGGTGGTGGAATAATGGCTGCATAGTGCTGGAACGGGTGCAGGGAAGGTGTGGGATGGATGAGAACAGTGACTAATGAAGGTTGAGACCAGGAGGGTTATAGAAATATCGGATGTATTGCAGGGAAAGTTCTCACCTGCACAATTCAGAAAAGCTGGTCTTGGTGGGAAGGATCTATATAGCACACACTGTGAAGCAGTCATTGAAATATCATGTTTTGCAGCATGTTCAGCAACAGGGTGGTCCACTTGTTTCTTGGTTGCAGTTTGTTGGTGACCATTTGTGTGGACAGACAGTTTGTTGATTCTCATTCCTACATAGAATGCAGCACAGTGGTAGCAACTTAGCTTGTAAATCACATGACTAGTTTCACAGGTAGGCCTGCCTTTGATGGGATTAGTGGTGATGGTGCCTGACCTGGAGTAGGTGGTTTCAGGAGAATGTATGGATGTAGGTGTGTTACAGAGGTATGAGCCATGAGGTAAGGGATTGGGAGCATTGGTTGTGTAAGGATGGGTACATTATGTAGGTTCGGTGGATGACAGAATACCATGTGAGGCATGGGAAGGATAGTGGTCTGGATACTTATCATTTCAGGCCACGACAAGAGGTAATTGAAACCCTGGCATAGAGTGTAATTCAGTTTCTCCAGTCCTGGGTGATGCTGAGTTATGAGGGGCATGGTTGTCTGTGGTCAGACAGTGGGATTTTGGGAGGTGGTGGGAGACTGAATAGATAAGGCATGCAAGATTTGTTATTATACAAGGTTGGGAGGATAATTATGGTCAGTGAAGGCTTCAGTGAGGTAGTTAGATTGGGGCTGCTCATCCCTGCAGATGCGGTGACCAAGTGGGGATAGGCTATACGGAAGGGACTTCTTGGTATGGAATGGATGGCAATTGTTGAAGTGGAGGTATTGCTGGTGGTTAGTAGGTTTGATAATGACAGAGGTACTGATGTAACCACATTTGAGGTGGAGGTCAACATCTAAGAAGGTAGATTGTTGGGTTGAGTAGGACCTTGTGAAGCAAATGGGGGAGAAGTAGTTGAAGTTCTGGAGGAATGTGGATTGGGTATCCTTATCCTCACTCCAGATAGCAAAAATGTAATCATTGAATCTGAACCAGGAGTGGGGTTTAGGATTCTCTGTTTTTAGGAAGGGTTCGTTTATATGGCCCATGAATAGGTTGGCATTAGATGGTGCTATGAGGGTGCCCATAGCCATACCCTGAATTTGTTTGTGGGTAATGCCTCCAAAGCAGAAGAAATTGTGTGTGAGGATAAACTTGTCATGGTGACTAGATTGTTGGTTTTGAATCTGTCAATCTTTGGGAAAGGGAGTGTTCAATAGCAGGAAGGCTATGGGCATTAGGAACATTAGTGTACAGGAAGGTGGCACCAATAGTGAGAAGCATGGCACTTTGTGGTAAAGAGTCAGGAACTGTGGAGAGTCAGTGAAGGAAATTGTTCAAATGCCTCTGAGCACTACGGGACTTAACTTCTGAGGTCATAAGTCCCCCAGAATTTAGAACTACTTAAACCTAACTAACCTAAGGACATCACACATATCCATGCCCGAGGCAAGATTCGGACCTTCAACCATAGCGGTCGCGCGGTTTCAGACTGTAGTGCTTAGAACCACTCGGCCACTCTGGCTGGCTGGAGGAAATTGTTAGTATCTTTTAAATAGGAAGGTATGTTAGGGGTAATAGATTGTAGGGGTTGGTCTATGAGAGCAGCAATTCTCTCAGTAACCGGCCACAATGGGGCGTCTTGGGTGATTAGGTTTATGGACTTTAGGAATCATGTAGAAGGTAGGATTTATTAGTGGAGTGAGAGAGGTGAGCCGAGGCATGGACTCCAGGGAGAGGGTCTGATGTGCGCATAAGGATTTGAGTAGTGATTGGAGATCTTGCTGGATTACTGGAATGGAGTCGCTGTGGCAAGGTTTGTAGATAGAAGTATCTGACAGCCAGAAGAGTCCTACTGCCAGGTAATCCTTGCAGTTAAAAACAACAGTGGTGGAGCCTTTGTCCACAGGTAGGATTAGAAGGTCAGGATCAGTTCTTATGTGGTGGACTGCAGCCCATTTCTGCAGATGTAAGGTTAGAATGCATGTTGAGGGATTTGGGGAAAGATAGTGAGGCAACTGTTTATGCCATGCTCTGGCAGTTTCCGGTGATTAAGGGTGTCAGTGTGGTACTGGTGTGCAAGACTCACACTCCCTCTTGGCTATCGAACTTACTTGGAGTTGCTTCTCCGATCTTCTTTTCAGGATAGCCAGCTGTGATGTCCTGCACAACTTCTTCTCCCAAGATAAGATGCTGCTTTGGAGGAAATGTTTTATACTTTTAAAATAACTCCGTACACTCAAGAATATTTTGAACTCAATCCCACTGTATTTTTATCACACATAACACTTTTCATACAACTAAAACATTTTTTCCCCTCATGAACCATGGACCTTGCCGTTGGTGGGGAGGCTTGCGTGCCTCAGCGATACAGATGGCCGTACCGTAGGTGCAACCACAACGAGGGGTATCTGTTGAGAGGCCAGACAAACATGTGGTTCCTGAAGAGGGGCAGCAGCTTTTTCAGTAGTTGCAGGGGCAACAGTCTGGATGATTGACTGATCTGGCCTTGCAACATTAACCAAAACGGCCTTGTTGTGCTGGTACTGGGAAAGGCTGAAAGCAAGCAGCCGTAATTTCTCCTGAGGACATGCAGCTTTACTGTATGATTAAATGATAATGGCGTCCTCTTGGGTAAAATATTCTGGAGGTAAAATAGTCCGCCATTTGTATCTCCAGGCGGGGACTACTCAGGAGGACGTCATTATTAGGAGAAAGAAAACTGGAGTTCTACGGATCGGAGCATGGAATGTTAGATCCCTCAATCGGGCAGGTAGGTTAGAAAATTTAAAAAGGGAAATGGATAGGTTACAGTTAGATATAGTGGGAATTAGTGAAGTTCTGTGCAGGAGGAATAAGATTTTTGGTCAAGTGAATATAGGGCTATAAATACAAAATCAAATAGCGGTAATGCAGGAGTAGGTTTAATAATGAATAAAAAAATAGGAGTGCGGGTAAGCTACTACAACCAGCATAGTGAACGCATTATTGTGGCCAAGATAGACACAAAGCCCATGCCTACTAGAGTAGTATAATTTATATGCCAACTAGCTTTGCAGATGATGAAGAAATTGATGAAATGTATGATGAGATAAAAGAAATTATTCAGGTAGACGAAAATGTAATAGTCATTGGTGACTGGAATTCGTCAGTAGGAAAAGGGAGAGAAGGAAACATAGAGGGTGAATATGGATTGGGGCTAAGAAATGAAAGAGGAAGCTGTCTAGTAGAATTTTGCACAGAGCATAACTTAATCATAGCTAACACTTGGTTGAAGAATCATAAAAGAAGGTTGTATACATGGAAGAATCCTGGAGATACTAAACGGTATGAGATAGATTATTTAATGGTAAGACAGAGATTAAGGAATCAAGTTTTTAATTGTAGTAGATTTCCAGGGGCAGATGTGGACACTGGCCATAATCTATTGGTTATGACCTGTAGATTAAAACTGAAGAAACTGCAAAAAGGTGGGAATTTAAGGACATGGGATCTGGATAAGCTGAAAGAACCATAGGTTGTACCGAGTTTGAAGGAGAGCATAAGGGAACAATTGGCAGGAATGGGGGAAAGAAACACAGCAAAAGAAGAATGGGTAGCTCTGAGGGATGTAGTATTGAAAGCAGCAGAGGATAAAGTAAGTCAAATGACGAGAGCTGCTAGAAATCCTTGGGTAACAGAAGAAATATTGAATTTAATTGATAAACATGCAGTAAATGACGGAGGCAAAAAGGAATACAAAAGGTCTCAAAAATGAGATTGACAGGAAGTGAAAATGGCTAAGCAGGGATGGCTAGAGGGCAAATGTAAGGATGTAGAGGCTTATCTCACTAGGGGTAAGATAGATACTGCCTACAGGAAAATTAAAGAGACCTTTGGAGAAAAGAGAACCACTTGTATGTAGATCAAGAGCTCAGATGGAAACCCAGTTTTAAGCAAAGAAGGAAAGGCAGAAAGATGGAAGGAGTATATAGAGGGTCTATACAACGGCGATGTACTTGAGGACAATATTATGGAAATGGAAGAGGATGTAGATGAAGATGAAATGGGAGATAAGATACTGCTTGAAGAATTTGACAGAGCACTGAAAGACCTGAGTCGAAACAAGGCCCCAGGAGTAGACAACATTCCATTAGAACTACTGACAGCCTTGGTAGAGCCAGTCATGACAAAACTCTACCAGCTGGTGAGCAAGATATATGAGACAGGCGTAATACCCTCAGACTAAAAAAAGGAATACAATAATTCCAATCCCAAAGAAAGCAGGTGCTGACAGATGTGAAAATTACCTAACTATCAGTTTAATAAGTCATAGCTGCAAAATACTAACGCGCATTCTTTACAGACGAATGGAAAAACTGGTAGATGTGGACCTCGGGGAGGATCAGTTTGGATTCCGTAGAAATGTTGGAACACGTGAGGCAGTACTGACCTTATGACTTATCTTAGAAGAAAGATTAAGAAAAGCCAAACCTACGTTTCTAGCATTTGTAGACTTGGAGAAAGCTTTTGACAATGTTGACTGGAATACTCTCTTTCAAATTCTGAAGGTGGCAGGGATAAAATACAGGGAGCGAGAGGCTATTTACAATTAGTACAGAAACTAGATGGCAGTCATAAGAGTCGAGGTGCATGAAAGGGAAGCAGTGGTTGGGAAAGGAGTGAGACAGGGTTGTAGCCTCTCCCCGATGTTATTTAATCTGTATATTGAGCAAGCAGTAAAGGAAACAAAAGAAAAATTCGGAGTAGGTATTAAAATTCATGGAGAAGAAGTAAAAACTTTGAGGTTCGCCGATGACATTGTAATTCTGTCAGAGACAGCAAAGGACCTGGAAGAGCAGTTGAACGGAATGGACAGTGTCTTGAAAGGAGGATATAAGATGAACATCAACAAAAGCAAAACGAGGATAATGGAATGTAGTCAAATTAAATCGGGTGATGCTGAGGGAATTAGATTATGAAATGAGACGCTTAAAGTAGTAAAGGAGTTTTGCTATTTAGGAAGTAAAATAACAGATGATGTTCGAAGTAGAGCGGATATAAAATGTAGACTGGCAATGGCAAGGTAACCATTTCTGAAGAAGAGAAATTTGTTAACATTGAGTATAGATTTATGTATCAGGAAATCGTTTCTGAAAGTATTTAGTGTAGTCATGTATGGAAGTGAAACATGTACGATAAATAGTTTGGACAAGAATAGAATAGAATCTTTCGAAATGTGGTGCTACAGAAGAATGCTAAAAATAAGGTGGATAGATTACGTACCTAATGAGGAGGTATTGAATAGAATTGGGGAGAAGAGCAATTTGTAGCACAACTTGACTAGAAGAAGGGATCCGTTGGTAGGACATGTTTTGAGGCATCAACGGATCACAAATTTGGCATTTGAGGGCAGCGTGGATGGTAAAAATCGTAGAGGGAGACCAAGAGGTGAGTACACTAAGCAGATTCAGAAGGATGTAGGTTTCAGTAGGATCTGGGAGATGAAGAAGCTTGCACAGGACAGAGTAGCATGGAGAGCTGCAGCAAACCAATCTCAGGACTGAAGACCACAACAACAACAACAACAAAACATTTTTCGCAAGCTCGGAACCTTCTGGTCCGTCAGAAACTATCACATTCATTTTTCCATAAATACAGTGTACAAATCTCACAAAATTTAATAAGACAACCGTCTGGACCTTACAAAAGTAAGAGAAAGAATGAATAAGTTATTGTTCCTTCTTCTCTTTCAACAACATTCAAATATTCACAAATAATGTTTGACATCGCACTGAGACGGCGCGTTTGTTCCTTGAGCTGGACGTGTAACTCCTTACAAATGGAAGGCCTCAGACATGGCCAACCGATTCGGCTAAAATTTGGCAGGTCGCTTGTGTACCACTTAAAACGGAGGAATCTAAGATATTTTAGGTCAACACCGCCGCGTTATTGAAAAAATCACCCCTAAAAGTTATGAAGGGCAATCGACTCAAAATTGGCGGGATCGATAGATAATTGTAAACAGAGCATTTTTCATCATCAGCTATGGTATCCGAAAACGCATACTATTCCAGAAATCGAGGAAAGAAAGTTTTGCAACTGTCGCTTCTGTTCCAACTTTTTAAACGGTTTTTGCCGACAGCACTGAAAGCGTAACAGCCAAGGTAATTGGCTGGGAATCTGAGAACCCGGGTTCGAATCGCGAGGAAACCCAGTGGATGTTATTATTTTCGTTTGTACTTTTCCATATCTCAATTGATAGGAATAGGAGGGTTTATAAGGTAAGTAAATCTATAAGGAACGATAAAAATAAGGTAGGTAAATAAATTTCTGAAACTTCTTGGGGTAGTAAACATCTAAAATGTTACTCCAGGTCACTTTAGAATGGCTCTTCCAGTCACTGTTACGTGTCCTCATTTTTCGTCGAACAACGAGATGGGTGGTACTTGTCACATAAAAATTTGAAACAAATATACTCACGGCACCAAGAACATCTCATGAATGCAATCTTTCGAAAGCTACACTGTTCCTTCCCAAGAGTAGGCGGAAAACAAACTTGGTTTACATTTCAAAATGTCTTTTTCGGGAATTAATTTTGATGCGTACCACGCATACGATATCATTGCGTGAAAAATCGATGCTGAAAGTTGGTTATGAATTATGTTGTAAATAGTTATTGTATCCGTGCGGTTGTCCATTCCCGCTGGGTTTCCAGAAGCACACTGCAATCCTGAAGCCTGGAAATAAGGTTTTTAACCTGGCGATCGAAATCAACATTACACGGCTGGTACACAGGTGTACAGTTGGGCGGTATTACTTTTACCGTGCACGTTGGCTGACCCTCGCCAACTATAATCATTGTGTCATATAATATAGCATTACTTTGTCCACTCCAGGAATCCACTACTAGAAAAAACTTGCTATCGGAAACGTATGGTTTTAAAACATTCTCAAGAAATGTTCTGTAAATCGAATTCGTCAGTTTGGAGAAGGTAATGTAAAAATTTTTCAACGAGTCGGTTAAACGGTTGACCTCTTCTATAACCTGAGGACCAAATGTAACATTCGTTTCTTGTAAACACAGGAAAACCTTACGTAACAGTTTTCCAGAGGCTGTAGTGGCATGTTGCACCGTGTACGAATGTCTTACTAGGTTTTTACTACCAACTGCGACAAGGATTAGTTTTTCTCCCTTATGCGATAACGTGCTTCGAATGTTCACCCAATACTCGCATCCTGTATGACCGGTGTTGATCACGTAATCACTATTAAAACCGCTCATAAGTGACGCCGTTTGCCTGTTGAAAAGAGCTCCCACTTTCTGTATATCTTCTATATTTTGTACTTCCTTATGAGAGACGTATTTAGTGACGCGCCGTTGACGAATTTTATACCCCGATCTGAAATTTTTTGCCCAAGATAATGATGCAGCAGACGTAGAATCCTTGTTGGCCGTATATTGAAGCGCTGCACCTGCAGCCCACTCCTGAAGTATTCTCGCTGTTACATTCTCGTTACGTCAACAAGATTCGACAAATCGGTCGTAAGTCCACATATTTATCGCCTGGTATTTGTCGTATTTTGTCCCTCCTTTAACGATATCACTTTCCCACAATTTCAAGTCCTTCTTCCGTTCCAGGGCTGTTGTTGCTCCATTCTTTTGCAGTGTTTGTAAGTTCAAATTTGGATGATTCCAGGCTAGCGCTACCGCCTTAACTTTTACTTCAAGGGGTATAGAGCTGTAGTTAAGTCGTTTAGTAACTGGTTCGTGATACTCATCGGGAACGGATGAAGCACATATTCCCAGAGAAGTGGAGATTTCTGAAGTGTTATGACAATTTAGCGATTCACTAGTCGGGATATCTTCCACTGAATCACCTTCTGCTTCGTCTTCATGGTATAGTACCTCAGTATCAAGAAAAGTCATTTCGTTCGTCACCACCAAAAATCTCTCGACCATAGCCGTTCTTATCAACCTGGAACGCCGAGAAACAGACCTGGCTGCTTCCGGTAGTGCGTTGATAATGCATCTGTATTTTGCAAACCAAAACACAGTGACGGTAACTTCCCGCTTGCCATCGTCTGTGACAGGCTCCCAACTATATATTACAACGCTAGTCGAAGGGTGTACATCCTCCGTTACTCAGATTATGCACCTGAAAGATATGACAACAAATAATAACTAGTTACTACGGCATAAACAGACGAGCTAATTTCTACAAACTACATACAACACTCGTCATATGTTACTTACAGAATAACACTGTATTCATTCACGAAACTTATTTCATTCGGCACATTAATGATGGAAAAATCACTACTGTATCCGCCAGGATCGCGGCAGCCTAATGACGGAAAACAACTCTTTCCGATTTACGTCTATAAGGCTCGTGCTGGACACCTTCTCTTTTCCAGATTCACAACTATGATATGACGAAGAGGCAACCGGGACAACATAAATCTCCCCGCGTGCATTCTGTCCCGTGCCTCGCTGTAAACAACCGTCGCGCGGTTGGCTGTCTGTGATCCCTCGTGAGGAATTCGAAGCACTCTTACAAGGGGAGGCCGCCAATTGTGAAATTCAGATTCAATTCATACTGCGCATAATAAAAGCTCATAGCCAGAGGTGCTATGTGGGAAAGCACCAAGATGTCCTTCTCAGCCGCTGTCGAGAAAATCGACAGTTAAAAGAAACCGGCGTGAAATACTCACTACGATTGATAGTTTTCTACAGCGTCGTTGCGCAGCGGTAAGCTCTCGGGTTCGGGTTCGTAATTCCGAAGTTCGCCGGATCGAATCTCGCGCCATGCAACCATTTTTTTTTAGTATTTGTTTTTTGTAATTCAAATGTGTGTACATACATACAATATATATATAATTCCCAGCAATCAGTTGCAACAATTATGCATATAATAAGATGTTGAAAGTCGTTTGTCGTGGAAAAACTGGCAACTTCGAACATCATTATGTTTTCCGCAAACAAAGTTGTATTTCATTAATGTTATTAATTGTCTTCATAATGTTAACCAAGTATAGTTAATGGAAGACGTAGAAACGATATTCCGAAACGAATACGTATAGCGTAAATCAAGCGTTCGAATTAGAATACAAACCCCACGTACACAAATTTGCTGTGGCAGGTATGAAATATAAACTCCGTTACTCGCTCGTTACACTCGAAGGACAGATGTTGAATGGGCCGAAACGAGTCGCCGCATAACAGCGTAGTTGCCTGCCAACTTCGAAAGAAGGTAGGTGCGGTCCCTAGCGCAACTTATAACATCGTCGAAAATCAGTGCGGACGTGAGAGCTTTGGTACACCCTGTTAAACAAACGGAAAAATTGAGGCGGTACAATTGGACAGCGATCCGCCTTCACCAACATGTGTAAGCAATTCATATATGAATTACAAAACACTAATAATAAAAAATGTTGCATGGCGCGAGATTTTGTTTTTTTTTATTTTTCCGCCTCTCCCGACACGCTTCATATACCCTGCACTGCTTATGCTGCTAATTAGTTGGTTAGGCGTTCCAATGATTTTTTTTATTTTGTATATTTGTTTTATTTCATTTTTGTTCATTGTATCTGCTCGGGGCGGACATCGCAAGACACCCGTTTCAGTTAGTCGTTGATCCATTAACTCAGTTTTTTTATTACAGACGGCAGCTAACACACTGACCGAACACGCTAAGCTACCGTGCCGGCTGTTCGATCCGGCCACCTTCGGATCACGAACCCGAGCGTTTACCGCTGATCCACGACGCTGTAGAAAACTATCAATCGTAGAGAGTATTTCACCGCAACGGTTTCTTTTAACTGTCGATTTTCTCGACAACGGCTGAGAAGTGCATCTTGGTGCTTTGCCACATTACACCTCTGGCCATGAGCTTTTATTATGCGCAGTAGGGATCGAATCTGAATTTCACAATTGGCGGCCCTCCCTTGTTAGTCGTAGTTGTGGTCATGTGACAAGCCTTAAAAGTTTAATACTTTACTAACCAATGGCGTTGGGGTAATTAGTTTGCCTACTTTATTATTATCATTCTTTATTAATTTATTTACCTTATTAACCATCCTATCCCTATCAATTGAGATATGGAAAAATACAAACGAAAATAATAACATCCGCTAGGGTTCTCCGATTCCCAGCCAGTTAGTTACCTTAGCTGTTCCGCTATCGCCGCTGTCGGCGAAAAGCGTTTACCATGTGGGTACAGGAGCGACAATTGTAAAAGTTTCTTTCCTCAATTTTTGGAAAAGTTTGCGTTTGCGGACCCCATACCTGATGATGAAAAATGCTCTATTTACAATTATCTATCGATCGCTCTAATTCTGAGTCCGTTGCTCGTCAAAACCTTTAGGGTTGATTTTCTCAAAATTGCGGAGGTGTTGACCCAAAAGATCTTGGACTATTTCATTTTAGGTTCTACACAAGCAACCTGCCAAATTTGAGCCGAATCGGTTGGCCGTGTCTGAGGCCTTCCCCTTGTTAGCCAGGATCGGCGACTACCTGCCCGCGCCTATCATCCGTCCCATACATGTCCGTCCTGCACACACATAATTGTGGTGCAGTAGATACATTCTACTTTACCACACTCGTCTCTAAAATAACCCGTGTTCAAGACGGTGGAAATACGAGGGTCTCTAGAATTTACCCCGAAATTCTCGAGACACTACAATGCCTTTCAGAATGCTGGAAGTTAGCAAAGTATAATTATTAAATTGTCATTACTTCAACACCCCCATCAATTTAATACTTTCCTTAACTACCCGTAAAATTCACTATCCCCAGCTTTTGAGATATTTTACCAAAAGCAACTAGGACTGGACATTTCAGTAAACTGCCATTTGTTCCTCGGAGCTAATGTATTGAACATTTAGATGGCCTCGCCCTGTATAAAGAACAACAGCCGTTCTATCACATTTCGTTGTCTCTGATGAACCCTCACCATCGAGGACAACATACTGCGTACTATTTTTCAAGAAGTTTTCGAGCCATTCACATATCTGTGAACTTATTCGATATGCTCGTAGTTTCTTTAACAATCTACAATGGGGCACGATGTCAAATTCTTTCCGGAAATCTAGAAATATGGAATCTGCCTGTTGCCCTTCATACATAGTTCTCAGTATGTCACGTGAGGAAAGGGCAAGCTGAGTTTCGCACTTACGATGCTTCCTAAAGCCATGTTGATTCGTCGACGTATGTTGCTTAGCCTCACGTAAGTCTATTATAATCGAACTGAGAATGTGTACAGGGAGTTTGCAGCAATCAGAAGTTTGGGATATTGGTCTCTAATTTTACGGGTCCGTTTCTTTACCTCTCTATATACTGGAGTAATCTGCGCTTTTTTTCCAGTCGCTTGGAACTTCGCGCTGGGCGAGGGATCTACGACAAATGCAGGTAAGGGACCAATGACGTATAACACTCCTTGTAAAATCCCAAACCTATAACAATATTAATATACAGAAGAAAACGCTGCGATCTTATGCACCATCCTAATAGCTTGCGATCTCAGAATTTGCGGCGTGAGGCACCGTCACACGTCGCGAGGGCCAGGGAAGACCACCCTCCCTTGGAAAAAGCACTTGCATTAACGTGCCTGTATACTAGACTTGCAGTCATTACGACACTCGCTTTCTAAGTGGCGCACACATTCCGCCAGTATCACGGTTATCGCCTGCTCGTTAGACAGCCAGCTATACACGCCAGCTCCTATCTAGCTCAGCTCCACCTGTCTGTCAAAACAGTGCGCATATAGCCGCGCCAGTCTCTCGTACTCTGCGCGAGAAAATTCAACATTTCTTCTTTTAAAATATGTAAAATTAAATCAATACGTTTTTCAGTTTACTGCAAATATTACTTTTTGAAGCACTGTAATCATTTTCTTTCTTTAACTACAAATAGTGGGGATAATATGAAAAATGTTCTCAAACATAATTTTGAGTGTCGAGTGTAGAGTATATACGAAATTTGGAAGGCTTCCTAACACCAAACGCTGACTGGAAGTATCTTGTATGATGAGGGGCCCTGTAGTCTGCAGGTTGACAGAAACTGTTCCGTCAGTGGAGGCGCGCCTATTTGGTAAAACATCCACACCACGTCTCCGTGCGACTTATCGCCAGCCACGGGTGGGTCTTGCACCTGTCCTGGAGAGTGGTGGCGTGTTTCAGCCCGAATTAATGGAGCGCTCTGTTAGTTCAGAGACAGGTCTCCGTGCCGGCGCTGACGCACGGCGTGGTAGGAGGTCCGCAAAACCTCAGGCGTGGTGGGGATGTTTTGGACTTTGCGAGGGAAATAAGGAATCAACTTTTACATTAGTATGGCCAGTGTAGCGGGCTGTGTGTAGCCTTCTTATCTTGAGAATCTGCAACTCTATTGGAATTTTCGTAAGAATCTTTACATACTTCTGCAGAACTGATATTTTTCATGTTCATTAGTGAATGACGGCGCTGCTGTTATTACGCAGTTTAATCTTAGTGATTCAGCTCATATAATGTGAGTTACTTTTTCGTTGTTTAATGAAGCTGTTTAATTAAACAGTAATAAAGTACCCAATATCAATCTGGAAATATCCATCAGGCTGTGGCTAAGCCATGTCTCTACAAAATCCTTTCTTCCAGGAGAGCCAGTTCTGCAACGCTCGCAGAAGAGCTTCGGTGAATTTAGGAAGGTACAATTGAAGCTGTGAGGACGGGTCGTGAGTCGTGCTTGGGTAGCTCAGACGGCAGAGAACGCCGTGAGGCAAATATCCCGAGTTCGAGTCTCGGTCCGGCACACAGTTTTAATCTGCCAGGAAGCGCCAGTAATAAAGTAAACTTTCATTACATCAGATTGTTGCTGCTTACAAGTGTTACTCCACAGTAATGGCCCATACGAAGGAATGAACACCGCAGCTGCAACAAATCCCAGCCACCAGGTTATGCGATGAAAGCTGCCTCGTTGTGGGATTGTGGTTCTGGCTCGGAACCTGGGTCATTTTCTTGCAGGTATCGCCAGTTTTTCTCATCCAGATCGTTGCCCGAGTCAGAATGTGTGGCATGAGAACACCCATGCGTACCGGTCTAGATATGAGATGCACACAGACGTATATCTCATTAAGGATATTATGAATGCAGTTACCATGTTAGTTTGGTCGCGGTACGTGGTAGTGGCTGAGTGAAGTAGGCAAAATCCGCGAAATATGGAGCAATAAATACTCTTCGGTAATACTAAATAATATGCACTGAAGCGCCAAACAGACTGGTATAGGCATGCGTATTCAAATACAGGCTGAATACGGCGCTGCGGTCGGCAACGGCAATATAAGAGAACAGGTGACACGCTCAGTTGTTAGATCGGTTACTACTGCTACAATGACAGGCTATCAAGATTTAAGTGAGTTTGAACGTGATGTTATAGTAGGCGCACGAGCTATGGGACACAGCATCTCCAAAGTAGCGACGAAGTGAGGATGTATGTGTAGTGAACCGTGAATATCAGGAATCCGGTAAAATATCAAGTCTCCCACATCACTGCGTCCGAATCATTTAACGAAACATCATCGATATGGGCTTTCGGAGCTGAAAGCCCACTCGTGTATCCTTGATAAGTGCACGACACAAAGCTTTACGCCTGCACTAGGCCCTTCAACACCGATATTGGACTATTGGTGACTGGAAATATGTTGCATGGTCGGACGACTCTCGTCCAAAAGAACGGACACAATTGCTGACCTGAGGCCGTCTAGAACGAAATTACGATTGTATTAATACCTTGAGCTGCTGACGGGCGTTGACGTATAGCAACGGGGACTGGTGAAAATGTGTGCCCGACCGGGATAGAGCGTCCTTCATGTAAGCAGGAGATCCCGGGTTCGAGTCCCGGTTGGGGCACACATTTTCACCTGTGCTCGTTTATATATATCAAAGCCCATCAGCAGCTGAAGGTGTTAATGTAATTCTAACCTCAGACATTAGTCAAGCCATGCCACGTCGAGTTGCGGTACTTCCGTGTACTCACGGGGGCTTTACACGATGTTAGGGAGGTGTCCCAGTTTCTTTGGCTCTTCAGTGTATATGACTTAGGAGCATTGCCATATATGTAAAAGTGTTTTGATTGTATCACTTATGATGCAATTTAGTGGTGATAGAGTCTTCAACGTGTTTCATCAGTACTGTGGTGGCCCGAGGTGAGTGATTGTGGTTGGCAGATACCTCAGTGTACTGTGGGATGTAGAACACTTAGTTCTCTCAGAAACCACGTGAATGCATCGCCGGGCGTTGTGGCCAAGCGGTTGTAGGCGTTTCAATCTGGAACCGCGCGATCGCTACTGTCGCAGGTTCCAATCCTGAGTTCTGAGTTGTAGGGCACTGATGACCTCAGATGTTAAGTCCCATAGTGCTCAGAGCCATTTGAACCATTTGAAGCTGAATGCTTCACTTCGGTCGTCTCCCTCGAACTCCTCCAACAGGGTGACTGATTTAGATGTGCGTTTCCGCCCAACCGCTGTAAATCTCACGCTGGCCGCTACGCGGAACACAAACCACAACCACTCTAATAAGTTAAAATGCCCACAAGGTGTTAATGACAGGCTCGCCTGCCATGGATACTCTACGAAATCAAGCATTCCAATGGTGAGCGGCATGGGTGCTCAGCGATAGTAAGCATCCCGATGGGAACAAAATAGTATTACCTCAAAATCTTGTTACCGGATCACGTTAAACGTCGATTCTAAGCAGACACTGGAACCGGTAACCACGTTACACTCTACAGGCCAATTTGGAAGAGTCAAGTAGGTATCCCACTGCTGTCCAGGGCGCCTCCAGACACACACTTTCGCTCAGTTCGAAGCGGGACTCAAGAATGAAGACAGCTCTACCCCAGCCAATGAGATTCCAGGCCGAAAGCGTTTGTGGAAACCTCATGGACAGTGGTGGTATACCATCATACGACCCGACAACCAGGAGTCATGCTCCGGGGTGCCATTACTTTTCACAGTAAGGCCTCTTTGGTTGTCAGCCACGACACCCTTACAGCACAGCAGTCCAAGACATTGCACGTGCTGTTTTTTTTTTTTTTTTTTTTTTTTTTTTTTTTTTTTTTTTTTTTTTTTTTTTTTTTTTTGGCTCTTCATGAGAAGCCATTCTGGTCTGACACTTCAGAAAGACAATGCCTGTCAGCACACGGCGAGAGTTTCTACTGCTTGTCTTCGTCCTTGCCAAACCATACCTCGGCCGGCAAGATCGCCTGGTCTCTCTCCAACTGAGAACGTTCGGAGCATTATGGGCAGCACCTCATCTGCATGGATACTCTGCAAATTACATTAAAGTGCCTGGCAGAGGGATCATAGAACCACCTTCACAATCCTCTATTATTCGAAACTCATAAACCTCGCGGAAACAACGAACACCCTTATCTTTTCGTACGAGCTCTGCTTTCCCTTATCATGGTGATCGTTTCTCCCTGTGTAGTCAGTGTCAACAATATATTTTCGCATTTGGAGGGGAAGGTTGGTGAATTTCATGACAAGATTCCGTCGGAACGAAAAACGGCTTTCTTTTAATGATGTCCAGCCCAAATCCTGTATCATTTCTGTGGCACTCTCTTCCATATTTCGCGATAATACAATACGTGCTGCCCTTCTTTGAACTTTTTCGATGTACTCAGTCAGTCGTATCTGGTAAGGAACCCACACCACGCAGCAGTCTAAAAGAGGACGGACAAACGTAGTGTAGTCAGTCTCGTTAGTAGATCTGTTACATTTTCAATGTGTCCTACCAATAAAACGGAGTCTTTGGTTAGCCGTCCCCACAACATTTTCTTTGTGTTCCTTCCAATTTTTGGTTGTTCGTAATTGTAATTCCTAGGCATTTAGTTGAATCTACGGCCTTCATATTTGACTGATTTATCGTGTAACCGAAGTTTAACGGATTCCTTTTAGCACTCAAATGGATGACCTCACGCTTTTCGTTATTTAGGGTCAATTGACAATTTTCGCAGTATACAGATATATTTTCTAAATCGTGTTGTAATTTGTTTTGCTGTTCTCACGACTTTACTAGTCGATAAACGACAGCGTCATCTGCAAACAATCTTTGACAGCTACTCAGATTGTCTTCCAAATCGTTTATAAATATAAGGAACAGAAAAGGGCCTATAACACTACCTTTGGAACGCCAGAAGTCACTTCTGTTTTGCTCAATGGCTTTCCGTCGATTGCTACGAACTGTGACTTCTCTGACAGCGAATCACAAATCCAGTCACAAAACTGAGACGATGTTCCAAAGCACGCAAATTCACTAAAAGCCGCTCATGTGGTACAGTGTCAAAAGCCTTCTGGATATCCAGAAATACGGAATCGATTTGAAATCACTTGTCAATAGCAGTCAACACTTCACATGTTACATAAGAACGATCTTCACTAAATCCATGTTCACTGTGTGTCAATAGGTCGTTTTCTTCGAGGTAATTCATAATGTTATCCTACTACCTTTCTTGAATATTGGTGTGACCTGTGCAACTTTCCAGTCTTTGGGTATGGATCTTTCGTCGGGATTTCGCCGATCTAACGCGTCAGTTCGACAGAATTTTGGTACGATATACCTCAGGAGAACATCCAACAACTGTACTTAATAATGCCGAATCGAATAAATACCTGAATAAGCACCAGATGTGGATCAACGCGTTACTTACTTGCTCGATTTCTGAAGCACTTTCTGTTGGATAAATCATCCACATTGTTCTGTACATGTACTACACATCGACGGATTTTCGTCTCATTCGCATTATTCTTTCATGACCTATAGTTTTTATGTGTGTTATAACGTATATCCATACTCCCAGAATGACTAGGAAGATGTGTTATAAATATGGTGAAAATACTATTTAATTATTTGCAGTATCCTTAATATGGGAAAACCAATAATAATTAGTCTACAACAGATTGCTGTTCAAAAAGGACTGTCATCTGTTTTTTGCAAAGCATTTGCTGAAGAGAACGATTCTGCTCATATAATGTGTTTACCTTTAATCAGTTTCAACAGATGGTTCAAATTGCTCTGAGCCCTATAGGACTTAACATCTGAAGTCATCAGTCCCCTAGACCTGGAACTACTTAAGCCTAACTAACCTAAGGACATCACACACATCCATGCCCGAGGCAGGATTCGAACCTGCGACCGTAGCAGCAGCCCATTCCCGGACTGAAGCGCCTAGAACCATTCGGCCATTGCTTCCGGGAAATTCCAATAGATCATCGAACATTGAGAACAGCTGAAATCTCTCAAATTGAATGAAGCTCCATGGCTCGACCGATCCCTTAACACGGTGCATTGTATTTGCAGCTGCGTTAGCAGTTCTGTTAACTATAATCCATCGCCCATCGCACGAACAAAAGCCCTGCCCAGTAGTTGGAAGAAATCACAGATCGTACCCGGTATCCTTGATATCGATTTGTTATAGAATCTTCGAATATATTCTAAATTTAAAAAATAACGAGGTATCTCTGACAGAATGACCTCCCCATGGCAACCTGTATGATTTCCGAAAACAATGATCACGTGAAACCCAACTCGCTATTTTATCAGATGACTGCTAAAAGTAATGGACGAAGGCAGATAAATGCAGTATTTTTCGATTTTCGAAAAGTATTTGATTCAGTACCACGGCTATACTATTATCAAAAGTAAGGCACTATGAGGTATCAATGAAAATTTGCGTCAGTTGAGGATATTTGATAAGGAGAATGTAGCTTGTAATCTTGGATGAAGAGTCATCATTAAATATCAAAGTAACTTAGATTGTGCCCCAGGGAAGTGTCTTGGAAGCCTTGCTGTTGATATTGTGCAGGGATATGCTAAAGTCCGTATTATTTCAAAAGTCAATATTTCACGGAATAATGCAGGTAGAGAGAGCCGCACGCGGTAGCCGATTTGTCTTGGGCGCCTTGCCACGGTTCGCACGGCTCCCCTCGGAGGTTCGAGTCCTTCCTCGGGCCACGGGTGTGTGTTTTGTCCGTAATGTAAGTCAGTTTAAGTTAGGGACCGATGGTCTCAGCTGTTTGGCCCCATAGGAACTTACCACAAATTTCCCAAATTTAGGTTTTTACTGAAACTAAAGAAAGTGCAAATGACAAATAATCGTGAGTTAATAACGAGCATCAAAACCGTTATAGGGATTAGTGAACACAGGGTTGTCGTAGTGAGACTGTATATTGTAATCCCGAAATCCTCGAAAAACAAACAAAAAGTATACCTATTCAAAAATGCTGATAAAAATTCACTTGACGCCTTCCTGAGAGACTCATTCCAAATTAATAATATAAGTGTAGACCAGAAGTCGTTTGCATTCAAAAAATAGTATCGGCAGCAATTGAGAGATTTATACGAAATAAACTAAGAAACGGCGGAGCTGATCCTCCGTGGTACACAAAACGGGTTAGAACACTGTTGCAGAAACAACGAAACAAACATGCCAAATTTAAACAGACGCAAAATCCCTAAGATTGCGCTAAATTCCGGGCTTCTCTAAAGGATAGCCAGAGTTCAATGCGAGATGCCTATAACAGTTTCCACGACGAAACTTTGTCTCGAAACCTGGCAAACAAATCCAAGATATTCTGGTCGTATATGAAGTATGCTAGTGGCAATTTACAATCAATGCCTCCTACATCTACATCTACGTCTACATGACTACTCTGCAATTCACATTTAAGTGCTTGGCCGAGGGTTCATCGAACCACAATCATACTATCTCTCTACTATTCCACTCCCGAACAGCGAGCGTGAAAAATTAACACCTAAACCTTTCTGTTCGAGCTCTGATTTCTCTTATTTTATTTTGATGATCATTCCTACCTATGTAGGTTGGGCTCAACAAAATATTTTCGCATTCGGAAGAGAAAGTTGGTGACTGGCACAACTTGCCCAGAAGAAGGAATCGGTTGGTAGGACATGTTCTGAGGCATCAAGAGATCGCCAATTTAGTATTGGAGGCCAGTGTGGAGGGTAAGAATCGTAGAGGGAGGCCAAGAGATGAATACACCAAGCAGACTCAGAAGGATCTAGGTTGCAGTAGGTACTGGGAGATGAAGAAGCTTGCACATGATAGAGTAGCAGGGAGAGGTGCATCAAACCAGTCTCAGGACGGAAGACCACAACAACAACCACAACAACAACAGTGTAATGGACGAAATGCGATGATTCCGAGTTCGTAATAATCTTACCAACAAAGATATGCCTATGAGGGAGGAGCTTACTGCAACATCTCTCAGAAATACTTCACATAGGGTAATGGAGGAAACGCGATGATTCTGGCTTTGTAGTAACCATACCAACAAAGAGAAGCAAATGAGTGAAAAGCTTTCTTCAGCTTCTCTCAGAAATACTGCATATAGGGTAAAGGGTGAAGTGCGATGTTTCTGGCTTCATAGTAACCATACCAACAAAGACATGCAAAGGAGGGAGGAACTTTCTGTAGCTTCTCTCAGAAATATTTCACATAGGGTAATGCATGAAACGTGATGATTCTGTCTGTGTAGTAATCATATCAACAATTAGACGCAAATGAGGGAGGAGCCTTCTGTGGCTCCTCTCATAAATACTTCACATCAGGTAAATGATGAAATGTCATGATTGGGTCTGTGTACTAATCATACCAACAAACAGATACAAGTGAGGGAGGAGCTTTCTGCAACATCTCTCAGAAATACTTCAAATAGGGTAATAGAAGAAATGCGATTATTCTGGCTTTGTACTAACCATACCAACAAAGAGACGCAAGTGAGGGAGGAGCTTTCTGATGCTTCTCCCATAAAAACTTCACATCAGGTAATGGATGAAATGAAATGATTGTGTCTGTGTACTAATCATAGCAACAAACAGATGGAAGTGAGGGAGGAGCTTTCTGTAGCTTCTATCTGAAATACACCACATAGGGTAAAAAATGAAATCCAATGATTTTGGCTTTGTAATAACCATACCAACAAACTAATTAAAATCAGGGAGGAGCTTTCTGTAGCTATACTCAGAAATACTTCACATAGGGTAATAGGTGAAATGCGATGATTCTGGCATTGTAGTAACCATACCAACAATCAAACGCAAATGAGGGAGGAGCTTTCTGAAGCTTCCATCAGAAATACTTCACACCAGGTAATGGATGAAGTGTAATGATAGTGTCTGTGTACTAATCATACCAACAAACAGATGCAAGTGAGGGAGAAGCTTTCTGCAGCTTCTCTCAGAATTACATCAAATAGGGTAGTGGACAAAATGCGATTCTTGTGGCTTTGTAGTAACCATACCAACATAGTAACACAAATGAGGGAGTAGCTTTCTGTGGCTTCTCTCATAAATACTTGACATCAGGTAAAAGATGAAAAGTCGTGATTGTGTCTGTGTACTAATCATACCAACATACAGATGCAAGTGACGGAGGAGCTTTCTGAAGCTACTCTCTGAAATACTTCACATAGGGTAATGAATGAAATGCGATTATTCTGGCTTTGCAGTAACCATACCAACAAAGAGACGCAAATAAGAGAGGAGCTTTCAGTGGCATCTATAACACATCAGTTAATGGATGAAATGTAATGATCTTTTCTGTGTAACAATCAAACCAAAAAAGAGGATGCAAGTTATGGAGGATCTTCCAACAACTTCTCTCAGAAATACTTCACTTAAGGTAACGGATGATATGCAATGATT
Source organism: Schistocerca gregaria (assembly GCF_023897955.1). Classification (NCBI taxonomy): domain Eukaryota; kingdom Metazoa; phylum Arthropoda; class Insecta; order Orthoptera; family Acrididae; genus Schistocerca; species Schistocerca gregaria. The sequence goes on along the minus strand of NW_026061803.1, from coordinate 2,758,065 downwards.
CTGGCTTTGTAGTAACCATACACAAAAAAAGAAACTCAAATGGGGGATGAGTTTTCTGTAGCTTCCCTCAGAAATACTTCACATCAGGTAATGGATGAGATGTAATGATTGTGTCTGTGTACTAATCATACCAATAAAAGATGCAAGTGAGGGAGGAGCTTTCTGCAGCTTCTTTCTGAAATACATCACATTAGGTAATAGACAAAATGCGATGATTCTGGCATTGTAGTAACCATACTAACAAACAAACACAAGTACGGGAGGAGCTTTCTGTAGCATCCCACAGAAATATTTCACATCAGGTAAGGGATGAAATGTAACCATAGTGTCTGTGTACTAATCATACCAACAAACAGATGCAAGTGAGGGATGAGCTTTCTGCAGCTTTTCTCTGAAATACATCAAATAGGGAAATAGATGAAATGCAATGATTCTGGCTTAGTAGTAAACTTACCAACAAATGCACGCAAATGTGGGGGTGCTTTCTGTAGCTTCCCTCAGAAATTCTCCATATCATGTAATGGGTGAAATGTAATGATTGTGTCTGTGTACTAATCATACCAACTAACAGATGCAAGTGAGGGAGGAGCTTTCTGTAGCGTCATTCAGAACTACTTCACATCAGGAAATGGATGAATGTAATGATTGTGTCTGTTTAATCAAACCAACAAAGAGATGCAAGTGAGGGAGGAGCTTTCAGCATCTTCACTCTGAAATACTTCACATATGCTAATGGATGAAATGAGATTATTTTCGCTTTGTAGTAACCATACAAACAAACAACCATACCAACAAAGAGACGTAGACGAGGGGGGAGTGGGCAGAGCGTCCTGCAGCTTCTCTCAGTAATAGTTCACATAGGGTAATAGATTAAATGCGAGGGTCTGGCTTTGTAGTAACCATACAAACAAACAAACACAAATGAGGGTGGAGCTTTCTGTAGCCTCCCTCAGAAATACTTCACAACAGGTAATGGATAAAATGTAATGATTGTGTCTGTGTACTAATCATACCAACAAACAGATGCAAGTGAGGGAAGAGCTTCCTGCAGCTTCACTCAGAAATACTTCACATAGGGTAATAGATGCGATGATTCTGGGCTTGTAGTAACCATACCAACAAACAAACGCAAGAACGGGTGGAGTTTTCTGTAGCATCCCACAGAAATATTTCAGATCAGGTAAGGGATGAAATGTAACCATAGTGTCTGCGTTGTAATTTTACCAACAAACAGATGCAAGTGAGAGAGGAGCATACTACAGCTTGTCTCAGAAATACTTCACATAGTGTAGTAGGTGAAATGCGATGTTTCTGGCCTTGTAGTAACCATACCAACAAACAAATCCAACTGAGGGGGGAGCTATCTGTAGCTTCATTCAGAAATACTTCACATTAGGTAATGAATGAAATATAAAGATTGTGTCTGTGTACTAATCATACCAACAAACTGATGCAAGAGAGGGAAGAGCTTTCTGCAGCTTCTCTCTGAAATACATCTAATAGGGTAATAGATGAAATGCAATGATTCTGGCTTAGTAGTAAACTTATCAACAAATGCACGCCAATGAGGGAGGAGCTTTCTGTAGCCTCCCTCAGAAATACTCCATATCAGGTAATGGATGAAATGTAATGATTTTGTCTGTGTACTAATCATACCAACAAACAGATGCAAATGAGGGAGGAGCATTATGTAGCTTCCCTCAGAAATCCTTCACATCAGGAAATGGATGAAATGTAATGATTGTGCCTGTTTAATCAAATTAACAAACAGATGCAAGTGAGGGAGGAGCTTTCAGCATGTTCTCTCTGAAATATATCACATAGGGTAATAATTAAAATGCGATGATTCTGCCTTTGGAGTTACCAGGCCAACAAACAAACGCAAATGATGGGGGAACTTTCTGTAGCTATACTCTGAAATACTTCACATAGGGTAATAGGTGAAATGTGATGATTCTGGTTTTGTAGTAACCATACAAACAATCAAACGCAAATGAGGGAGGAGCTTTCCGATGCTTCCGTCAGAAATGCTTCATACCAGGTAATGGATGAAGTGTAATGATAGTGTCTGTGTGCTAATCATACCAACAAACAGATGCAAGTGAGGGAGAAGCTTTCTGCTGCTTCTCTCAGAAATACATCAAATAGGGTAGTGGACAAAATGCGATTATTGTGGCTTTGTAGTAACCATACCAACATAGTGACACAAATGAGGGAGTAGCTTTCTGTACCTTCCCTCATAAATACTTCACATCATGAATGGATGAACTGTAATGATTGTGTCTGTGTACTAATCATACCAACAAACAGATGCAAGTGAGGGAGAAGCTTTCTGCAGCTACTCTCTGAAATACTTCACATAGGGTAATGATTGAAATGCGATTATTCTGGCTTTGCAGTAACCATACCATCAAAGAGACGCAAATAGGGGAGGAGCTTTCAGTGGCTTCTATAATAAATACCTCACATCAGTTAATGGATGAAATGTAATGATGGTTCCTGTGTACTAATCATACCAAAAAAGAGATGCTAGTGAGGGAGGATCTTCCAGCAGCTTCTCTCAGAATTACTCCACTTAAGGTAACAGATGAAATGCGATGATTCTGGCTTTCTAGTAACCACACCAACAAAGAAACGCAAATGAGGGAGGAGCTTTCTGCAGTTTCCCTCACAAATACTTCACATCAGGTAATGGATAAAATGTAATGATTGTGTCTGTGTACTAATCATACCAACAAACATATGCAAGTGAGGGAGGAACTTTCTGCAGCTTCTCTCTGAGATACTTCACATAGGATAAAAATGAAATGCGATGATTATGGCTTTGTAGTAACCATACCAACAAAAAAACTCAAATGGGGGATGAGTTTGCTGTAGCTTCCCTCAGAAATACTACACATCAGGTTATGGATGAGATGTAATGATTGTGTTTGTGTACTAATCATACGAAAAAAATGCAAGTGAGGGAGGAACTTTCTGCAGCTTCTATCAGAGATACTTCACATAGGGTAATAGATGTAATGGGATGATTCTGGGTTTGTAGTAACCATACCAACAAACAAACACAAATGAGGGAGGAGCTTTCTCTAGCTACCCTCAGAAATAGTCTACATTAGGTAATTGATGAAAGGTATTGAATGAGTGTGAGCACTAATCTTACCAACAATCAGATACAAGTGATGGAGGAGCGATCTGCAGCTTCCCTCACAAAAACTTCACATAGAGTATTAGATAAAATGCGGTTATTCTGGCTTTGAAGTAACCATACAAGCAAACAAACGCATATGAGGGATGAGCTTTCTGTAGCTTGTCTCATAAATACTTTACATCAGGTAATGGACGAAGTGTAATAATTGTGTCTGTGTCCTAATCATACCAACAACTGATGCAAGTGAGGGAGGATCTTTCTGCAGCTTCTCTCAGAAATACATCACATAGGGTAATAGATGAAATGCGATGATTCTGGGCTTCTAGTATCCATACCAACAAACAAACACAAGTGCAGGTGGAGCTTTCTGTAGCATCCCACAGAAATATTTCACATCAGGTAAGGGATGAAATGTAACCATAGTGTCTGTATAGTAATCTTACCAACAAACAGATGCAAGTTAGGGAGAAGCGCTCTGCAGCTTGTCTCAGAAATACTTCACATAAGGTAGTAGATGAAATCCGATGTTTCTGGCTTTGTAGTAACCATACCAACAAACAAATGCAAATTAGGTAGCAGTTTTCTGTAGCATCCCTCAGAAATACTTCACATCATCTAGTAAATGAAATTTAATGTTTGTGTATGTGTACTAATAATACCAACAAACAGATGCAAGTGAGGGAAGAGCTTTCCACAACTTCTCTCTGAAATATATCACATAGAGTAATAAATGAATTGCGATGATTCTGGCTTTGTAGTAACCATAAAAACAAACAAACGCAAAAGACACTTGAGCCATCTGTAGCTTCTCTCAGGAATACTTCACATAGGGTAATAGATGAAATGCGATGATTCTGGCTTTGTAGTAATAATACCAACCAACAAACGCAAATGATTGAGGAGCTTGCTGTAGCCCCCCTCAGAAATACTTCACATCAGGTAATGGATGAAATGAAGTGATTGTGTCTGTGTACTAATCATAACAAGAAACATATGTAGGTGAGGGATGAGCTTTCTGCAGCTTCCCTCATAAATACTTCACATCCGGTAATGGATGAAAAGTAATGATTGTGTCTGTGTACTAATCATACCATAAATAGATGCAAGTGAGGGAAGAGCCTTCTGCAGCTTCCCTCAGAAATACTTCACATCAGGTAATGTATGTTATGTAATGAGTGTGTGTGTGTATTAATCATTATAACAAAGAGATGCAAGTGAGGGTGGAGCTTTCTGCAGCTCCATGCTCAAATACATCATATAAAGTAATAGATGAATTGCGATGATTCCGGCTTTGTAATAACCATAGCAAAAAACTAAAGCAAATGAGTGAGTAGCTTTCTGGAGCTATTCTCAGAAATACATCTCATGGGGTAATAGATGAAATGCGATGATTCTGGCTTTGTAGTAACCATACCAACAAACAAATGCAAATAACACTTGAGCTTCCTGTAGCTTTATTTAGAAATATTTCACATAGGGTAATAGATGAAATGCGATGAGACTATATTTTTAGTAACCATACCAACAAACAAACGCAACTCTGAGAGGAGCTTTCTGTAGCTCCCCTGAGAAATATTTCACATCAGGTAATGGATGAAATGTAATGATTGTGTCTGTGAACAAATCGTAACAACAAACAGATGCAAGTGTGGGAGGAGCTTTCTGCAGCTTCCCTGAGAAATACTTCACATCCGGTAATGGATGAAATGTAATTATTGTGTCTGTGTACTCATCATACCATAAACAGATGCAAATGAGGGATGAGATTTCTGCAGCTTTTCCCTGAAATACATCACATAGGGTAATAGATGAAATGCGATGATTCCGGCTTTGTAGTAACCATACCAACAAAGAAACGCAAATGAGGGTTGTGCTTTCTGTAGCTTCCCTCAGAAATATTTCACATCAGGTAATGGATGAAATGCAATAATTGTGTCTGTGTACTAATCATACCATAAACAGAAGCAAATGAGGGATGAGCTTTCTGCTGCTTTTCTCTGAAATACATCACATAGGGTAATAGATGAAATGCGATGATTCTGGCTTTGTAGTAACCATACCAACCAACAAACGCAACTGAGGGAGGATTTTATTGTAGCTTCACTCAGAAATTCTTCCCATCAGGTAATGGATGAAATGTAATGATAGTGTCTGTGTACTGATCAGAACAACAAACAAATGCAATGAGCGAAGAGCTTTCTGCAGCTTCCCTCAGAAATACTTCACATCAGGTAATGGGCGAAATGTGATGATTGTGTCTGTGTATTAATCATTCCAAGAAACAGATGCAAGGGAGGGAGTTGCTTTCTGCAGCTTCTTTCTGAAGTACATCACATTAGGTAATAGACGAAGTGCGATGATTCTGTCATTGTAGTAACCATACCAACAAACAAACGCAACTCTGAGAGGAGCTTTCTGTAGCTCCCCTGAGAAATATTTCACATCAGGTAATGGATGAAATGTAATGATTGTGTCTGTGTACTAATCGTAACAACAAACAGATGCAAGTGTGTTAGGAGCTTTCTGCAGCTTCCGTGAGAAATACTTCACATCCGGTAATGGATGAAATGTAATTATTGTGTCTGTGTACTCATCATACCATAAAGAGATGCAAATGAGGGATGAGCTTTCTGCAGCTTTTCCCTGAAATACATCACATAGGGTAATAGATGAAATGCGATGATTCCGGCTTTGTAGTAACCATACCAACAAAGAAACGCAAATGAGGGTTGTAATTTGTGTAGCTTCCCTCAGAAATATTTCACATCAGGTAATGGATGAAATGTTATGATTGTGTCTGTATACTAATCACAACAACAAACAGGTGCAAGTGAGGGATGAGGATTCTGCAGCTTCTCTCTCAAATACATCACATAGCGTAATGGAGGAAATGCTTTGAATCTGGGTTTGTAGTAACCATAATACAAACAAACGCAAATGAGGGGGGAGCTTTCTGTAGCTTCCCTCAGAATTACTGCACATCAAGTAATAAATGAAATGTAATTATTTTGGCTGTGTACTAATCATTCCAACAAACAGATGCAAATGAGGGATGAGCTTTCTGCAGCTTTTCTCTGAAATACATCACATGGGGTAATAGATGAATTGCAATGATTCTGGCTTTGTAGTAACCATACCAAAATCAAATGCAAATTAACGAGTAGCTTTCTGTCGCTATTCTCAGAAGTACTTCACATAGGGTGATAGATGAAATGCGATAATTCTTTCTTTATAGTAACCATTTCAACAAACAAACGCAAATGAGGGAGGATCTTCCTGTAGCTTCCATCAGAAATACTTCACATCAGGTAATGGACAAAATGTAATGATTGTGTCTGTGTACTAATGGTACCAACAATCAGATGGAAGTGAGGGAGGAGATTTCTGCAGTCTCTCTCTGAAATACATCACATGGGCTAATAGATAAAATGCGATAATTCTGGCTTTGTAGTAACCATACCAGCAAACATACGCATCTGAGGGAGGATCTTTCTGTAGTTTCCCTCAGAAATACTTCACATCAGATAATGGATGAAATGTAATGATTGTGTCTGTGTATTAATCATTCCAAAAAACAGATGCAAGTGTGGGAGGAGCTTTCTGCAGCTTCTTTCTGAAATACATCACATTAGGTAATAGATGAAATGCAATGATTCTGGTTTTGTAGAAACTATTCCAACAAACAAACGCAAATGAGGGAGGAGCTTTCTGTAGCATCCCTCAGAAATACTTCACATCAGGTAATGGATGAAAGGTAATGATTGTGTCTTAGTACTAATCATATCAACATACAGAGCAAGTGAGGGAGGAGCTTTGTGCTGCTCCTCTCTGAAATACCTCACATAGGTTAATAGATAAAATGCAATGATTCTGGCATAGTAGTAACCATACGAACAAACTAAAAGCAAATGACACTTGAGCTTTCTGTAACTTTCTTTAGAAATACTTCACATAGGGTAATAAATAAAATGCAATGATTCTGGCTTTGTAGTAACCATACCAACAAGCAAACACATATGATGGTGGAGCTTTCTGTAGCTATTCTCAGAAATACTTCACATATGGTAATAGACGAAATGCGATGATTCTGGCTTTTTAGTAACCATACCAACAAACAAAATGCAAATGACACTTAAGCTTTCTGTAGCATTTTTTAGAAGTACTTTAAATAGGGTAATAGACGAAATGCGAAGATACTGGATTTGTAGTAACCATACCAACAAACAAACACATTTCTCTCAGAAATACTTCACATCAGGTAATGGATGAAATGTTATGGTTGTGTCTGTGTACTGATAACAACAACAAACAGATGCAAGTGAGGGAAGAGCTTTATGCAGCTTCCCGCAGAAATACTTCACATCAGGTAATGGATGTAATATAATGAGTGTGTGTGTGTATTAATCATTATAACAAACAGATGCAAGTCAGGGAGGAGCTTTCTGCAGATCCTTTCTGAAATACATCACATAAAGTAATAGATGAATTGCGATGATTCTGGCTTTGTAATAACCATACCAACAAACTAAAGCAAATGAGGGATGAGCTTTCTGTAGCTATTCTCAGAAATTCATCACATGAGGTAATAGATGCAATGCGATGATTTTGGCTTTGTAGTAACCATACCAACAAATGAAACGCAAATGAGGGTTGTGCTTTCTGTAGCCTCCCTCTGAAATATTTCACACCAGGTAATGGATGAAATATGATGATTGTGTCTGTCTACTAATCATAACAAAAAAAGGAGCAAGTGAGGCACGAGCTTTCTGCAGCTACTCTTTGAGATACATCACATAGGATAATGGATGAAATGCAACGATTCTGGCTTTGTAGTAACCATTCCAACAAACAAATGCAAATGAGGGATGTGCTTTCTGTGGCTTCCCTCAGAAATACTTCACATCAGGTAATGTACAAAATGTAATGACTGTGTCTTTGTACTAATCATACCAACATACAGAGCAAGTGTGGGAGGAGCTTTCTGCTGCTCCTCTATGAAATACTTCACATAGGGTAATAGATGAAATGCGATGATTCTGGCTTTGTAAAAACCATAGCAACAAACAAATGCAAATTAGGGAGGAGCTTTCTGTAGCATCCCTCAGAAGTACTTCACATCATATAATAAGTGAAATGTAATGGTAGTGCACGTGTACTAATAATACCAACGAACAGATGCAGGTGAGGGAAGAGCTTTCCACAACTTCTCTCTGAAATATATCACATAGAGTAATAAATGAAATGCGATGATTCTGGTTTTGTAGTAAGAACACCAACAAACAGATGCAAGTGACGGAGGAGCTTTCTGCAGCTTCTCTCTGAAATACATCACTAAGGTTAATAGATGAAATGCGATTATTCTGGTTTTGTAGTAACCATAAAAACAAACAAACGCAAATGACACTTGAGCCTTCTGTAGCTTTTGTCAGGAATACTTCACATAGAGTAATAGATGAAATGCGATGTTTCTCGCTTTGTAGTTATAATACCAACAAACAAACGCAAGTGATTGAGAAGCTTGCTGTAGCCCCCCTCAGAAATACTTCACGTCAGGTAATGGATGAAATGAAGTGATTGTGTCTGTGTACTAATCATAACAACAAACAGATGTAGGTCATGGATGAGCTTTCTGCAGCTTTCCTCATAAATACTTCACATCCGGTAATGGATGAAAAGTAATGATTGTGTCTGTGTACTAATCATACCATAAACAGATGCAAGTGAGGGAAGAGCTCTCTACAGCTTCCCTCAGAAGTACTTCACATCAGGTAATGGATGTTATGTAATGAGTGTGTGTGTGTGTATTAATCATTATAACAAACAGATGCAAGTGAGGGTGGAGCTTTCTGCAGCTCCATGCTGAAATACATCTCATAAAGTAATAGATGAATTGCGATGATTCTGGCTTTGTAATAACCATAGCAAAAAACTAAAGCAAATGACACTTGAGCTTCCTGTAGCTTTATTTAGAAATATTTCACATAGGGTAATAGATGAAATGCGATGACACTATATTTGTAGTAACCATACCAACAAACTAACGCAACTGAGAGAGGAGCTTTCTGTAGGTCCCCTGAGAAATATTTCACATCAGGTAATGGATGAAATGTAATGATTGTGTCTGTGTACTAATCTAAACAACAAACAAATGCAAGTGTGGGAAGAGCTTTCTCCAGCTTCCCTGAGAAATACTACACACCAGCTAATGGATGAAATGCAATGATTGTGTCTGTGTAGTAATCGTACCATAAACAGAAGCAAATGAGGGATGAGCTTTCTGCAGCTTTTCTCTGAAATACATCACATAGGGTAATAGAGGAAATGCGTTGATACTGGCTTTGTAGTAACCATACAAAACCAACATACGCAAATGAGGGAGGATTTTATTGTAGCTTCACTCACAAATACTTCACATCAGGTAATGGACGAAATGTGATGATTGTGTCTGTGTATTAATCATTCCAACAAACAGATGCAAGTGAGGGAGAAGCTTTTTGCAGCTTCTTTCTGAAATACATCACATTAGGTAATAGACGAAATGCGATGATTCTGGCATTGTAGTAACCATACCTACAAACAAACGCAAAGGTGTGAGGAGTTTTCTGTAGCTTCCCTGAGAAATACTTCACATCAAGTAATGGACGAAATGTGATGATTGTGTGTGTGTATTAATCATTCCAACAAACAGATGCAAGCGAGCTAAGAGCTTTCTTTATCTTTAATTTGAAATACGTCACATAGGGTAATAGATGAAATGCAATGATTCTGGTTTTGAGTTAAACATACCAACAATCAAACGCAAATGGGGGAGGAGCTTTCTGTAGCTTCCCTCAGAAATATTTCACATCAGGTCATGGATGAAATGTTATGATTGTGTCTGTATACTAATCATAACAACAAACAGGTGCAAGTGAGGGATGAGGATTCTGCAGCTTCTCTCTAAAATACATCACATAGTGTACTGGACGAAATTCTTTGAATCTGGGTTTGTAGTAACCATAAAACAAACAAACGCAAATGAGGGGGGAGCTTTCTGTAGCTTCCATCAGAATTACTTCACATCAAGTAATAAATGAAATGTAATGATTTTGGCTGTGTACTAATCATTCCAACAAACAGATTCAAATGATGGATGAGCTTTCTGCAGCTTTTCTCTGAAATACATCACACGGGGTAATAGACGAAATGCAATGATTCTGGCTTTGTGGTAACCATACCAAATACAAACGCAAATTAAAGAGTAGCTTCCTGTAGCTATTCTCAGAAATACTTCACATAGGGTAATAGATGAAATGCGATAATTCCTTTTTATAGTAACCATTTCAACAAACAAATGCAAATGAAGGAGGATCTCCCTGTAGCTTCCGTCAGAAATACTTCACATCAGGTAATGAACGAAATGTAATGATTGTGTTTGTGTATTAATCATTCCAAAAAACAGATGCAAGTGAGGGAGGAGCTTTCTGCAACTTCTCCCTGAAATACATCACAAACAGTAATAAATGAAATGCAATGAATCTGGTTTTGTAGTAAGAATTCCAACAAACAGATGCAAGTGAGGGAGAAGCTTTCTGCAGCTTCTTTCTGTAATACATCACATTAGGTAATAGACGAAATGCGATGATTCTGGCATTGTAGTAACCATACCTACAAACAAACGCAAAGGAGTGAGGAGTTTTCTGTAGCTTCCCTGAGAAATACTTCACATCAAGTAATGGACGAAATGTGATGATTGTGTGTGTGTATTAATCATTCCAACAAACAGATGCAAGCGAGCTAAGAGCTTTCTTTAGCTTTAATTTGAAATACGTCACATAGGGTAATAGATGAAATGCAATGATTCTGGTTTTGAGTTAAACATACCAACAATCAAACGCAAATGGGGGAGGAGCTTTCTGTAGCTTCCCTCAGAAATATTTCACATCAGGTAATGGATGAAATGTTATGATTGTGTCTGTATACTAATCATAACAACAAACAGCTGCAAGTGAGGGATGAGGATTCTGCAGCTCCTCTCTAAAATACATCACATAGGGTAATGGACGAAATGCTTTGAATCTGGGTTTGTAGTAACCATAAAACAAACAAACACAAATGAGGGGGGAGCTTTCTGTAGCTTCCCTCATAATTAATACACATCATGTAATAAATGATATGTAATGATTTTGGCTGTGTGCTAATCATTCCAACAAACAGATGCAAATGAGGAGTGTGTTATCTGCAGCTTTTCTCTGAAATACATCACATGGGGTAATAGATGAAATGCAATGACTCCGGCTTTGTAGTAACCATACCAAAAACAAACGCAAATGAATGAGTAGCTTTCTGTAGCCATTCTCAGAAATACTTCACATAGGGTAATAGATGAAATGCGATAATTCTTTCTTTATAGTAAACATTTCAATAAACAAACGCAAATGAGGGAGGATCTTTCTGTAGCTTCCGTCAGAAATACTTCACATCAGGTAATGGATGAAATGTAATGATTGTGTCTCTGTATTAATCATTCCAAAAAACAGTTGCAAGTGAGGGAGGAGGTCTCTGCAGCTTCTTTCTGAAATACATCACATTAGGTAATAGATGAAATGCGATGATTCTGACATTGTAGTAACCATACCAACAAAGAAACGCAAATGAGGGTTGTGCTTCCTGTAGTTTTCCTGAGAAATATTTCACATCAGGTAATTAATGAAATGCAATGTTTGTGTCTGTGTACTAATCATACCATAAACAGAAGCAAGTGAGGGAGGAGATTTCTGCAGCTTTTCTCTTAAATACATCACAAAGGGTAATAAATGAAATGCGATAATTCTGGCTTTGTAGTAACCATACCAACCAACAAACGCAACTGAGGAAGGATTTTATTGTAACTTCACTCAGAAATACTTCACATCAGGTAATGGATGAAATGTAAAGATTGTGTCTGTGTACTGATCAGAACAACAAAAACAAATGCAATGAGCGAAGAGCTTTCTGCAGCTTCCCTCAGAAATACTTCACATCAGGTAATGGACAAAACGTGATGATTGTGTCTGTGTATTAATCATTCCAACAAACAGATGCAAGTGAGGAAGGACCTTTCTGCAGCTTCTTTCTGAAATACATCACATTAGGTAATGGATGAAATGCTATGATTCTGGCATTGTAGTAACCATACCTACAAACAATCGCAAAGGAGTGAGGAGCTATCTGTAGCTTTCCTGAGAAATACTTCACATCAGGTAATGGTCGAAATGTGATGTTAGTGTCTGTGTATTAATCATTCCAACAAACAGGTGCAAGTGCGGGAGGAGCTTTCTGCATGGCCTCTCTGAATTACATTACATAGGGTAATTGATGAAATGCAGTGATTCTGGCTGCGTAGTAACCATTCCAACAAAGAAACGCAAATGAGGGAGGAGCTTTCTGTAGCTTCCCTCAGAAATACTTCACTTAAGGTAATGGATGAAATGTAATGATTTTGTCTTAGTACTAATCATACCAACATACAGAGCAAGTGAGGGAGGAGCTTTCTGCTGCTCCTCTCTGGAATACCTCACATAGGGTAATATGTAAAATGTGATGATTCTGGCTTTGTAGTAGCCTAGCAACAAACAAATGCAAATGACGGAGGAGCTCTCTGTATCTATACTCAGAAATACTTCACATAGGGTAATAGATGAAATGCGATGATTCTGGCTTCGTAGTAACCATATCAACAAACAATTGCGAATTAGGGAGGAGCTTTCTGTAGCATCCCTCAGAAATACTTCACACCATGTAATGAATGAAATGTAATGTTTGTGTCTGTGTACTAATCATACAACAAAATGATGCAAGTGAAGGAGGAGCTTACTGCAACTTCTCTCTAAAATACATCACATAGAGTAATAAATGAAATGCGGTGATTCTGGTTTTGTAGTAAGAATACCATAAACATATGCAAGTGAGGGAGGAGCTTTCTGCAGCTTCTCTCTGAAATACATCACATTGGGTAATGGATGAAATGCAATGATTCTGGCTTTGTAGTAACAATACCAACAAACAAACGCAAATGACGCTTGAGCTTTCTGTAGCTCTTTTCAGAAATACTTCACACATGGCAAAAGATGAAATGCGATGATTCTGGCTTTGTGTTAACCATACCAACAACAAAACGCAAATGAGCGAAGAGCTCTCGCTAGCCCCCCTCAGAAATACTTAACATCAGGTGATGGATGAAATGCAGTGATTGTGTATGTGTACTAATCATACCATAAACAGATGCAAGTGAGGGAAAAGCTTTCTGCAGGTTTTTTTTCTGAAATACATCACATAGGGTAATAGATGAATTGCGAAGATTCTACATTTGTAATAATCATACGAAGAAACAAATGCAAATGAGGGATGAGTTTTCTATAGCTATTCTCTGAAATATTTGACATAGGGTAATAGATGAAATGTGATGATTCTAACTTTGTAGTGATCATACAAACAAAGAAATGAATATTAGGGAGAAGCTTTCAGAAGCAGCCTTCAGTAATATTTCACATCATGTAATAAATGAAATGTAATGGTTGTGTCTGTGTACTAATCATACCAACAAACAAACACAAATGAGGGAGGTGCTTTCTGTAGTAATCATTCCAACGAACTGATGCAAGTGAGAAAGAGCTTTCTGCAGCTTTCCTCCGAAATACATGTGTCTGTGTACTAATCATACAAAAACAGATGCAGGCGAGGGAGGAGATTATTGCAGCTTCTCTCTGAATTACATCTATTGCAGCTTCTCTCTGAAATACATCACATAGGGTAACAAATGAAATGGGATGAATCTGGCTTCGTAGTAACCATACCAACAAACAAATGCAAATTAGGGAAGAGCTTTATGAAGCATATCTGAAAAATACTTCACATCATCTTGTAAATGAAATTTAATGCTTGTGTCTGTGCACTAATAATACCAACAAACAGATTCAAGTGAGATAAGAGCTTTCTGCAAACTTCACTCTGAAATACATCACATAGAGTAATAAATGAAATGTGATGATTCTGGTTTTGTAGTAAGAATACCAACAAACAGATGCAAATGAGGGAGGAGCTTTCTGCAGCTTCTCTCTGAAATACATCACATAGGTTAACAGATAAAGAGCGATGATTCTGGTTTTGTAGTAACCATACCAACAAACAAACGCAAGTGACACTTGAGCCTTCTGTATCTTTTCTCAGAAATACATCACAAAGGGTAATAGATGAAATGCGATGATCCTGGATTTGTAGTAATAATACCAACAAACAAACACAACTGAGGTAGGAGCTTCCTGTAGCCCCCCTCAGAAATACTTCACATCAGGTAATGGATGAAATGCAGTGATTGTGTCTGTGTACTAATAATAACAACAAACAGATGTAAGTGAGGGAAGAGCTTTCTGAAGCTTCCCTCAGAAATACTTCACATCCGGTAATGGATTAAATGTACTGTTTGTGTTTGTGTACTAATCATACCATAAACAGATGCAAGTGAGGGAAGAGCTTTCTGCAGCTTTTCCATGAAATACATTACATAGGGTAATAGATGAAATGCAATGATTCTGGTTTGGTGGTAACCATACCAACAAACAAATGCAAATGTGGGAGGAGCTTTCTGTAGCTCTCCTCAGAAATACTTCACATAGGGTAATAGATGAAATGCGATGATTCTGGCTTTGTAGTAACCATACCAACAAACAAAGTCCATAAAAGAAATGTAATGATTTTGTCTCTGTACTAATCATACCAACAATGGGATTCAATTGAGGGATTAGCTTTCTGCAGCTTCCCTCAGAAATAATTCACATCAGGTAAAGGATGAAATGTAATGATTGTGTCTGTGTACTAATCATACCAACAATCAGATGAAAGTGATGGAGGAGCTTTCTGCACCTTCTCTCAGAAATACATCACGTAGGGTAGTGTACTAATCATACCAACGATCAGATGAAAGTGAGGGAGGAGCATTCTGCACTTTCTCTCTGAAATACATCACATAGGGTTATAGATGAAATGCGATGATTCTGGCTTTGTAGTAACCATACCAAGAAACAAACGCAAATGAGGGAGGACCTTTCTGTAGCTCTTCTCAGAAATATTTCACATAGGGTGATAGATGAAATTCCATGATTCAGGGTTTGTAGGAACCATACCAACAAACAAACGAAATGAGGGAGGAGCTTTATGTAGCTTCCCTCAGAAATATGTCACATCAGGTAATGGATGAAATGTAATGATTGTAGTAACCATACACAGGGTAATGAATGAAATGCAATGATTTTGGCTTTGTAGTAACCATTCCAACAAACAAACTCCATAAAAGAAATGTAATGATTGTGTCTGTGTACTAATCATACCAACAAAGTGATGCCATTGAGGGAGGAGCTTTCTGCAGGTTTCCTCAGAAATACTTCACATCAGGTAATGGATGAAATGTAATGATTGCGTCTGTGTACTAATTATACCACATAGTGTATGCTGCCTTGGTGTGTGCCTCGCCCTTGCCTTCGGCTGTAATTGGCACAGTGCCCGAAGGACTCAGTCCCTCCGGATTTCTTGCGCCACCACTTTTATTCCATCTTAGCCACGTATCACGGCTCTGGCATTGTCTACAGTGTCGGTTCGATGGTTGCTGGTCGTGTCGGTTATGCCCTAACTCTAGGGGACCATTGTGAACATCTTTCATTTCCGGCTGGCTGCAGCTTTTACACTGCTGACGTGGTCATCATCTTTCGAGCTCTAGAGTATCTCCGCTCCTGCTCAGGTGAGTCCTTCATTATCTGTGGCGATTACCTGAGTGGTTTACCAGCTCTCGACAAGTGTTTATCTCATTCTCGTCTGGTGATGGCTATCCAGTTGTCCCTGCATAATCTTGCCCGTTGCGGCGGATCTGTTGTCTTTGTTTGGAACCCAGGCTATGTTGGGATAGCTTGCAATGAAACTGTTGACTGCCTGGCGAAAGAGGCCACCAGTAAAGCATCTCTGGAGATTAGCCTCCCGGAGATTGATTTGCGGGCACTATTACGCCAAAAAGTTTTAGATTTATGGGACAGTGATTGGCGCAACCTGCCCATGCCAAACAAACTCCGTCATAACAAGGAGACGATGACTGTGTGGTGGTCATCCATGCGAGCCACCGCAGGGACTCAGTCATCCTTTGCTGTCTCCGCATTGGCCACACCTGACTGATGCCCAGTTATTTCCTGTGTCGTGAGGATCCACCTCTTTGTCGTTGTGGGGTGTCCTTGACAGTGGTCCATATTCTGTTGGAGTGCGCCCTTTTAACTGTGCTCAGGCAGACTTTTGTGATGGCTGAAATGCTCTCTGCACTTTTAACTGATGACTGTTCCATAGCGGACTTAGTTTTGCATTTTATTAGGGGCAGGGGGATTTTATCGCTTAATGTAAATGTGTGTGTTTTTGTGTGTGTTTGTGTTGATTCTGGCCTTTGGGCTACGATTTTAGTCTGCTTTTTTTAATGTGTTTCTCAGTGGTTGGCTTTTCCTTTTCTGTTTCTATGGTCGGCAACCCACCGTCACTCTCCGTGTGATTTTAGTTCGTCTTGTCTGGTCTTTGTCTCAGTTTCTCTCATTCTGTGTCATCTGTCCTCTCGTTTGTTGATTGTTCTTATTCTCTGTGGGTGTTTTTAGTATTAGAAAAAGGGACCAATGACCGTAGCAGCCTGGTCTCTTTAACCCCCCAAAAACCAACCAATCCTAAGATGTCTACCTCAGTCGGAGATGAAATGTCAGAAATAATTTTATTCATCGACTGTGCCGTCCTCCCACAAGCCAGTCCAGAAGTTTTGACTAATGTGAACAGTCGCAGTGAAAGCCTATGTTGTGTAAATGTGTGCTTGTCTCCTGAAGTTTACCTTGTGAAAGGAGGAGTAGGAGGTCATTTAATGCGCGTGGTGTGAGTAGCTTCGCAGTATTTTCTATCCTTCACGTATCATGTGTTTTCATTCTTGATAAAACACTGAATATTAGTCATCGACAAAGTTTTTTGTTGTAGCTCGTGTATTTAGAGGAAACAGCACTAACCTGGCGTACATGTTTCCTTGGGATTGAACTAGAATGTAGTGACTTTCAGCCACAGTCTCCAACTGTTGTCACTATTTAACTTAAATTATTATCGGACCTGTCTGAGGAAATGTGTGTCAAGTAATGTACTTCAAAAGGCCATTCTGCTGTGCTCTAATTCCTCATGTTCATATACAGGATTGAAGCAGTTGAGAGTTGAGAAGCGTTGTGGGTTTGGGAAAGAATAAGATCTTTAGTCGACGTGAAAACACAGACAATGCTATTGTGGTAAACTGCAGTATTAAAAATTCTGTAACTTTACAAAAGGTCTAAAAGAGTCAGTAGAATCAGGTGTGACTGGTAAACCATTCTTTTTCAGGTGGTATACATTTTGTTATTTTTCATTTATAAATGTATATCTATCTGCTCCAGGAGATACATTTTCCTGCCACTGGAATGAATATGCAGGTTTTTCTGCATATCATTAACAATGTGTTTGTTGTAGAACATGTCTTCCACAGTGGCCGACATTGAAAAATGATTTGAGTGAAAGCCATTTCCTTCTGTAAATGAGTGTCCTATGTCTGTGTGGTAAGGCAGGGCAACCTGGCCATTGTATTTTATATTCTGTACCATTGCAAGTTGAAATCAAACTTCACACACACACACACACACACACACACACACACACACACACACACACACACACACACACACACACACTAACTACGTAGATCTTCTTTAGTTACATCTGAGCTTCCAGTGAACATAATTCATATTTATGCATTATATTTAGCACATGGGGAACATGTGCAAACTCAGTTGATGAGAAATAAAGGATATAATGTAAGTAACTAATTCATTTTTCACCTAATTAAATCTCTCCTCATTTTCATTCAGAAAGCCTTAATCTATGTCACAGTGAAAGCCACGTGCAGACAGTGGCCAATAGCCGCTCTCTCCGGTTTCGTAATAGGGACCCGCTCTGCCCTAGTCCAGCCAGTCTGGTACTCGCTCTGGGTTTTGTTTCTATCTCGGTGGTAGTGCATTCTGGTCGTTGCTCGTTGTTGACAATAGCCTGGCTCTGGTTCCGAGTGGATTTACGTTTGGTGTTTGGTGTCCACAAGCATCTGTTGTTTATCTCTTCCTCCTTGTGTCGCCTATAGTCGGTAGTGGTTGGTTGTTGTCAGGTGTTGTTGGTCTGTCATCCGACTTGTCCTGTGTTTACCTTGTGGTGCGTGCTCCACCGCTGGCGTCTTCCCTGCCTGGCGGCTGCGATCCGCAGCCCCAGAACACGCGATCTAGTGTTGTGGTTACCACAATTTACTTCGCTCCTACCACATTGTCGTCAGTAATTGCAGTAGTCATTTTCAACATCTTCTCAACCATCTTTGAAACATTTGTACCACTTGTAAAGTCTTGTACTCGTAGTAGAGTCGCCAAAAGCCACACTCGATGTTTAGAATGCGATACTGCACTTTGCTCCATTTTTAAACAAAATTTAATGGAGAATCTTCGATCCATCTTTTTCGAAAGTAAAAATTCTCTGAGCACTCAAAAACAAAGACCTTCTTTTCCACTGTCAACAATGAACTAAATACTGAAAATAGATGTAAATATATGTACGGTACATCAGGAACACGTGTACTAACAAGAAAACAACAAAAATGTATACAGCCAACAGAATTAAATTCCTGTAACTTTTTGATCACACCTCATATGCAGTGTCTGGAAAAAGGAAATAAAGCACCCATAACAGTGTAACTTTGTACAAGTACAAACTATTAGCGGGCATGTACACAATTAGAGCAGCGATTCTCAGCGAAAGTAGAAAGGCCACTAGTGTTGATGGTGGAGGGTATACAAGAGGTGTGAGCACCATCGGGTAGACTACTGATGAGAGGTGTCACATTGTGTTCAGTGTTGAATCACGGTTCTGCACTATCCCCGATGACCACTGTCAGCACGTGTGGCGGCAGCTTGGGGGACATTCCATTCTTCCAGTGTTTTGGAAAGGCACAGTATGGCCAGCAAATGGTTATGATTGTAGGTTGCAGTTGATAGTGATTGAGGGAACTGTGACGGAACAACAATCTTTCAGATGTCGATAATCCTCGTGTTACATCTTGTATGACAGTATCGTGATGTTATTTCCAACACAACAGTGCTCATCCACATAGTGGCATGTGTATGTATCAATTGTATGCATGGTATTAGCTTCTGTCTCGCGTGTGTAAATCCTTAGATATGTTCCCTGCAGAGCATATGTGGCACGAGCTTGGACATAAACTCTGCCCCAGTGTCAGTATCCAGAATATTGTGGACCATTACAACAGTTTGAGGCCAGCTTGCCTGAGGAAGGAATCTAGTGGCCTTACGACACCCTCCCAAACAAACAAGTGTATGCAAGAAGGGCAATTGGGTGCATGTCATATTGATAAGTGAGCTCATACTGCCAAGTTCTTTGTAAATCTGACTCAATTTTGTAATCACTAAAGTAACATCACATACCGACTGAACCCATGGCATTTCTTTTCTTTCTGTGAATTTCAATTTCTTAGCTGGGCAGTGTTTGTGAACATCTTGGGCTGAAAGAAAATTAGCATGATATAGAGACGTGAAACTATTAGAGACGTAATTAAATGTAAAAGTGTCACTAAAAACATATTTAAAGTGAAAAGCCTGAAAAGACACCAAGTTGTGTGTCCAGAAAAACTGTATCACAATGGGTTAACAGTGAGCAGCAACTGCAACCAAATGGGAAAATTATCTTCTTCCGGCCCAGGATGTTGTAGCAGATTTTCTGCAACTTCACATTCCTAATGCTTCTGTATATTTTTTCCTGTTTCTACAAAGTCCATTCCTGGCAACTATAATTAAAATGATCCAAGTCACTGTCCTTCTTTGTATACTAAGGTGTCTGTCTGTAAATAATTTACTCTTATTTCTGGAGGCTTGGGCATTCCAATTCTTCTCCTAATATCCACTAGATTTGCCCTCAACTATGTTGGCACGGATCTTGAACCTGCATGAATTTTGAGTAGCCCTGAAGCTTATTATCCATGGGAAAAATGGATATAAAGAACTGAAAGTGAAGTTGTCAAAACGATGCAATGGTAAAGAATTGATATGTTTGTAAGCACAGATACAGATATTTGAAGTATGAAATAGCAAAATGCCTGGATAGGGGAACAAGCTGGTGGCGTATTTAATGAAAATACAAAAAATTAAAGAATCTGTAGTTACAAATAAGTCAGTTCTTTACTGTTGCACCCTTTTGACAGTGTCACCTTCAGTCTTTTATATCTGTTTTTCTTGCTAATAAGCTTCAGGATATTTATGAACATTCATGTCAATGAAGTCGTTTGCTTAATAAGCTTATCAGTGACAATAGTTTCAGTAATTTGTGAATGAATTCAAGAATGTCTGTGGGTAATGGAATTGAACTGTTAACATTAGTAATATTTTGGAAAGTTTCATCATCATAACACTATTTACTACTTTTTACTGATTTTTCTCATTTCTGGTCCCGGTTTGTTTTGTTTAGTTTTATAAAACTTCCACTGTCCCGATGTTTTTTTCTTCCAGTATGATGAAATGATGCTTATATGAAACTGAGTTGATCCACATAAAGCACTTGCAGTCCCTTGCAGGCCTGCATACAATAAAAAGTATTTAATATTGCATTTTTTGTAATCAGTTCAGCATGCATCTCTGTATACATAACCTGTCAGTAGCTGCCCACAGAGTTATTTTCAATTTTCCTGTAATTAAATAACATAAAACATGATAAATAGATGTAAAAACTTTTTATAATATGGAAAAATGCCTGTACACCATTATTATTTGCTGTATGTAGATAGTCACAGGATATGTGATGCATTCCCTTATGGATCTGAGTTACTGGGTACACATTTGTTTCCATACTATTCGGGCCCACATAGTTAAATGTACAGTTCAGTTTATCACGTTTTATAGATAATTTCACTTCAAAATTTCTCTGAGGGTTGAAATGCTTTTATAAATATGTAATGTTGGATCATTGGCTGTTGTCAGCTTAGCATATAGTTTTAATGGTCTTTTATCCATTCTGGATCTTTCTGAACTCAACAGCTGTGAACAAATGTTGATTAAGAATGCAACCAACCATGAGTACTTCTAAAAGTATTTATTTAAATGCCATTACCAGTCTCAAGCTATTATGTCTGTCTACAGGTTTTTATTTTATTTACTTACTTTGTTTTAAGTAATTGCAACAATGTGCTAATATACATGTATTTGATAAAATATAAAATGAAATACTTATATACCCTCGATTTGTTTTATCGGTATCATTTAGGCTTTCTTTGGTCCTTAAGCATTTTCAGCATGACACACGAAGAGTTAAGAATTATAGACAATGCACTTATTCTAAACAATCCACTGTGGTGTGCACACACTTCACAGTATTTTTCATCAGTTGCAGCCTTTGACAAGTACTTCACATGTAATGATTTTGCTTACAGTGAAAAGTCTATCCACTGACCAACGATATCACTCATTTCTCAACAAGGAAACATCTCATCTACTGTATGTTAAGTAAAGAATGTGTGGACGATACAAATCTAAATAACAGAAAAATGCTTTGTCCAGAAAAGTGCACTTCTTACAAGTGAGGAACTCTAATTGTAGCATGTCATAGGAGAAATTAACAAGAAGATTTATCAGGCTACTCTCGAGAAGCAATGGCATGTGTTTTGATTTTGGTCCCTGACAATATTCTTCAATGGATGTTAAGTTGGGCAGCTGGTGGAATAAGCATACCCTTGTTCAGAGTCCTAACACAGACCAATCATGTTTAATTTGTGTGAAAAGTGCAATGAACATTTTCAGGATTGTTTGTTAGCCAGCTGTAGTTGCTCATTTAGAATTTGCTGAGATGAATTGAAGGTGTGAATGCATATTTCTAGTTATTTTAAGATACCCATTTTCCTCCATAAGTTAGTTGTATATTTTGTTTGTAGATTATCTTTAGTGTTTGAAATGCTGTATCTATATTGAGCCATGTGAGTGGCAGTTGCAGATGTACTTAAATGTTTTCAGTCTAAAAGCATCCTTGTACTTATGATATCTTGAAGTTGCTGCCAGTCAGGCCAAGATAAAATCTGATGCAATTGTCACAATCAGTACTGTGTACTCCTCAGTTTTTAGAGACCCAGCCCAATGGTTTTGGTTTTATGTACTATGTTATGTTGCCGCATTTAGTGTGCATCTATGGGCTTAAAGTCGAAATTGTGCAGAAAATATTAGTAAGTTACTTTATTCAACCATAGAATATTTATGAAATATTACATATGTCATGTTAATTGAAAGAGGAAACAGTTTTTTAATTAACTAATCCATACATACATCAATAACATCTTTTACAGTTGTAGATGATGATGATCTGCTGTTAATTTTGAAGTGTTTTGTACAATTTTTTATACACATTGCCAAACAAGTTTACAATTTATGTAAAAAAAAAGTACAGTTTGTGTCACATAACTACACACTGGGTGAGCGAATATTTGTAGTTTGGGCACTGCCTTTCAGCTGTTTTAAGTACCTTGACAATACTTTTAGCATCCCCTTGTATTCTTTGTGTTGTCTCTTGAGCCCATTTGAAAAAGCAGAGTCATCAGCTCACCACAAAGTTAAGATGACAAAATTGGATGAAGGATGGAAATTATCCATCACAGACACTGGGTGCAGAATTTCACATTATTTCTAGTTAAATAATAATAATTTTTTCAATGCCTGCTTGATGTTATATAAATAATCATGGACTTTTTAGTATTAACTATTTGAGAGGTATGCTTCATTTTTTTTAATATTAGGGTTTTAATGCATTCAAAAAAATTATGGTGCAGTTTTATTCCTTTGTAGAAAATACTGGCTGTTGTTTTGTTTATCTTGAAACATGAGTCGGACAAAACTGATATTTACTCAGATCATGTGAATACAGCTGTTTGTGAGATAACTGCTTTCTTCTGTATAAGCCAAAAATATTGTTATTCAGTCTGATATTATGTAATTGCCCAAAGTATGAGGTTTGCGGTGGGATTATTTGGGACAGAGATGCTACATATAAGTATGTTGTGCAAACAATAATGTAAAATGAATGACACAGAGGATGATGTGAAGTTTGCACTATGTGCATATTTAGACTGCTCAGCTATAACTGAAGTTGTATTTACCAAATGTTGAAAATTGATCTTCTACCTTAAACTTATAATTACCTTTGATGTTTACATTCTGTATGTAGCAAACATCACTATAGAAATCCGCCATTCCGCTGCTTGTAAAAGTTGTAACTGCTTGATAGTAATTTGTCATGTTGACATAATGATTATTCCTTAATCTAGAATGTTTCTAGTTACGTAAGTACTTTTATTCATGTTATATAGTAACCTGTTTATACATTATGTATGTAAATGTTTATTGTTCGCTAGGAAACTTAAGTTTGGGTCAACACAATTCCAAACAGATAGTTATAATTTATGATAATAATTAAAATAGTTTATGCACAATTATCTTAAAATATTCAAAATTAAATGTAAACTTAGTAACATTCAGATTAATGCTTAAAGACATTCTTTCCTTTCTTACTGTACACTGATTTCTGCATGCATTTTTAAGTGTAAAGATGCCTTGCTGGTACCTGATACTTAATGCTGTAAATGTTAGCTGTGTTAGCTTCAGTTTTGCTTGGTTACTTTATATTTGTATGCATCATATGGGAGAAGTCAAAACAATACTACTTTTGTGTAAAACAAATGAGCTCTGTATTCGCATGTTAACAATACTATCAGAGCTAATGACATTCTGTGATAATCAGAAACGTCATTTCTATGATGTATCTGGATGTAACAGCATAACTAGTGCTACGATGGGGCTGATTTGACGATGGGACTAGTGCTACAATGGGACTGGCGTGGAAATGAAAACATTCTTGAGTGGATGACCATCTCTGGGGTGCAAGAATTTCTCTTGATAGGTGTGCAGCCACCAGGATTACGCTCTGTTCCTAGCTGTACTGGACATTCCATATTTCTTAGACTCCTGGATCAATCTGTACTGCTATCACGCTGTCTACCACACCCTGTTCTTTGTACCTCCCTTTGCAGGTGCAGTGGGTAACATGACACTTGCGAAGAGGCTTCAGTTTCCTTTCCAAGAGAAAATTGGTCCTACACAGACCCATCCTCACTCCACACATGAACAACAGTTCTCAAATTTTATATGGATATGAATCTGTATGTGCATCAAAGCCCTTCTTATGCAACACAAGACATGGGTAGCCGACATACGTTTGCGGCACTGTGAACTGTAACTTGACAGCTTACCACTACCTTATCCAAGACTGCCTCTAAAGTAGTGGCAATAAAGGCTGTGCATATGTGGCATGTACTTCTTTTTGAGAACATCCATCAGGGGTTTCAGAGTATTTAATTCTACAGCATCGAATGTGTCACGAAGTGCTCTTTGACCCAGTTAAGTTATAACATTACATAAATAACCCACAGCACAGTGAACAGTATTAATGGCGATGATAACGACATTGATGACATGAACAACACTTATAATAGTCTATTCACTGGACAGTAAATTTGTAATTATTTATTTATTGTGTTAGATGAGTTGATTGTTAATCAGTGCAATGATGACTGCATTACCACCTGAAGCAAGACTGCTTAATACAAATTTCTGCTTTATTCAATAAATTTTTCGTGTGCACATATGTTGCTGCAACAATAAAGTAAAATTAAATGATATGATTGAATTGTTCATTTGATGGAATTCTGTATTCATTTGGATGTTAAATACACCAGTGTATCATTTCTTTAATGCCTCATCTGAATCCTTGTCACTATTGCCATTTTTATCTCGAATTTATGTATAGCATTGCCTAACACTTGTTTGTAATTTAGTTTTTAGAGCTATAATTGTAAAAAAAAAGTTCTTTGTGTTTAATATGTTATTTAAGTTCAGTATGATGTTTCACTGTTAGTATGTTCTGAACATTAAAGAATTTTACTAACTATCCTGAAATACATTATTAAAGTTATCCCCTACTGTCACTCGCAGTGTTTTGTAAGTCATTGTAATATGTTGATGCTGATTTACACTTTTATGGCCACTTACTATTATTTTGTTACTGATCTCTTATAAAAGCAAATTCTTGATTTATATACATCATCTATTTTTATATCTTTATTGCCTGTTGCGGAAAGTGGATGTTAACAATGTTGTTGAATTATAGTGTAAGCGGCTATGCCTTCATCCAGAAAGAAATAAAAATATGTTTGACATGTATAGGTATTTTAATTCATCTCCCTAAGGATATCTCACATATAACTTATTTCATCTCTGGCAGTGTTTATTAATTTGATGTGTTAGTCAGGAAGCAACCTCAAGATGTAAAACAAACTCTTGCAACGTTTTTGTCCATAAAATTTGGAATTGGGAAGAAAGATAATGGTGGCAAGTGCTGTTATCAAACACACAACACTGAAATGGTTGTATCTGAGTGGTTATACACTACATTAGAACAGAATTTTCCAATAATCAAAATTTCTTTTGTGACAGCATAATGGGATAATTTTCTCCTATTCCCACATGAGGGTGCACAGATAGCTTGAGCATTTGGGAGCTTCTTCCATACTCAGTTAAGAGAGTTAGCTCTGCCAGTAACACTGTGACAGTTTTTTATATACAGAGGATGACAGTGTGCGGTTCAACAGGCAGGTCCTGTCAATAACAGAGAAGCTGTTAAAAGCTTGATTTCTCCCTAAAACCTTAAGGGGCAAGTAAATCAGAAAAACATATCTAAAAATTTCATAATCTTGTTCTGATTGTGTAGAAACAATTGTTACTCCTAAGTAACACTCGGACGCAATAAATAAGCCCTGTTGTGGTAAATAAATTTACACTCATATTTAGGGTACGTTAATTATCACATTCGTTTAGGGAGTGACTCTTTATCATGTTAAGGCACCATTTTCAAAATTTTAAGTGGTATGTAAAATCTTGTGGCTTTTGCAAACTGAAAAAGAGGAACTTGCAGTTTATTCCATGCCATCGACAGGAAAACTGTGAAGGCCTAATGATGTAAACAGAAAGGTATACTAGGGTTTAACCTCCCATTCTTAATGATGCTTTCACCGTGCTCTCCCAGAAAGTGGGTGGTGACAAGTGCATGGCATACTGTCTCATCTGTTCCAAAACACAAATATTAGGGTATGAGATTGATAACCATTTACCATTCATTGTTCCACAGTGAGAAATATTTATTGGATTTTTCAGATTGGTGCAACAGGTAAATCAAATATACTGGTGCCCGTTGCAATTTATTCCTTCAAAATACCTATAGAAACAACTGTGGGAGCTCTCACACAGAATCTTTGGTTTGTCATCTCTCTGTACTTATGTCTGGTTTAGGCAGCACACGATCCACATCTCCATTCAACAACCTGTAGTAGTATTCATGGAAATCCGTAGGAAACCCACCGTTCCATAGTAACACTCTTGTCTCTCATTTGCTGTGAATAGATCTTTAAATTTGCTGCTGCACTTTGTACTTTCTTGATGCAGTGGACCTGCTGTGCAGTTCCAATACTTCTGGCCATGTAATTTTATTTCTGTTAGCAGATGATTGAGGTCCTTAAGAAAGCACATATCTACTCAGACTCATGATAAAGTAATGTAACCACTCTTAACAAACTCCTCTAATGAGACGAGTGTTCAACGGAAACAATGGTATTGTCAGGAATGCCCCTAGGGAAGTGTTTTCTGTAAACATAATGATTTGGCAGGCAGGGTGGGGAATAATCTGCGGTTGTTTGCAGATGATGCTGTGATACAAGATGATTTAGACAACATTTATGGTTGTGTGTGTGTGTGTGTGTGTGTGTGTGTGTGTGTGTGTGTGTGTGTGTGTGTGTGTGTGTGAGTGAGTGAGTGAGTGAGTGAGAGAGAGAGAGAGAGAGAGAGAGAGAGAGAGAGAAGGATGTGTTAACGGTATTTTCAAATGACATGTAAGTTGTACATAGATGCTTTGGGAACTCGTATGGGAATCCCTGGAGAGAAAGCAATATTCTTTTTGAGGAACACTGTATAGAGAAATTTTGAGAACTGGCATCTAAAGCCAAATGCAGAATGATTCTACTGCCAGCAGCATACATTTTGCATATGAATTATAAAGATAAGCTATAAGATACTGGGGCTTACACAGACGCATATAGATATTCATTTCTACCTCACTCTTTATGCGAGTGGAAGAGGAAAGGGAATGACTAGTAGTGGTACAGGGTACATGCACACTACAGCTGCTGGTGGAATATGTATGTAGGTGTGGCCAGGCTCATAACAGGAGCTGTCATTCAATCTTGCTGTGACAGAAAAGTTTCTGGATCATGGTCGCCAGTGTCCATTTTCTCCTCGAGTTCAAAGACACTGCCAAGCCATGACTTCAACCCACAGGTGGACCTCCACAGCAGGGTGGAAGCACAAACACTGCTGTGCCTTGCTGATCTTAATTAGTTAACTCCACTTTTCACAAATCTATACATACACGACAAAGGGCACACACGGTTGGTTGGCCCACACCTACTGATTACTTAAAATATGTTTTTAACAATTACGAATATCGTTCCTCGGCGTGAGAGATAATAAATGCATTTCAAGTTCTTGTTAAGTTTGATCACACTTATAACATTTCCAGTTATGTGAAATAGTATGTAATTAATTCGTAAGGACATAGTTTATAACCATGTTTTGGTGGAAATAGTTTAACTGTTCTTTACCATAGGGAGTCACATGCTGATTCTGGGCTCTGTACTGCACTACGTTACTTCAAATCTGATTTGTGACAAATATTAAATGGTGTCTCTGTACAGGTTGACTTGTCATTTTCCAGCTAAGTCTCTTTACTTTTGACTATTTTGGAGACTATGTCATTATTGTGACACAACATCACATTGCAGCTTAAGATATTTGTAGCACCAACATTTACAACTCAATTTTAGGACAGACACTGTGTACATATATTATTTTTTAGATGATATTGTCCCTTCTTTTATACCTCCATACAAAAATAGTATAGGTAATTTCCTCTATGTATCCACCTGACCCCAGGTAACACCATCCCTTCTATGGGTCCGTCTATGTCCCCCTCACTTCCATACATAAAATTGGGTTCACTGAACTTAAAAATTGAAACTATATCTCTTTCTGTGTCAAAAGTGTCTACATAGCATATTTAAGTTTTACTTGATACATGGGTTTCCTACTACTTTCCATTCTGTCACTCTTACTGTGTCTTTCACTGAGTCATACCTTCCCTCTATGTTATATTAACATTTAATAATGTGCTTTCTCTGATACAAACTTAAGATTAACTACAGACTGTTCATTAAGACCTCATTTACTGTTACACATGGAAATGTTGTTATCCAGTTTGTTCTTATCAATAGAGTTGTGCACCACTCATTTTGAAATCATGAAGTAGTACTGAGAATACAGAAGTTTCCTTTAATTTGTTACTTTTCCTCTCAACTACTTTGTCATATACTAGGTATATATGTGATACAGCAGCTTTTCACTTTCCACTGAGAACACAACTATCTTTTTGTTAATCCCAATTGAAAAAAAACATTAAATTATCAAACTCAAAACCTTTATTTATTGTGTGTCAAACACTTTATGCCCAATTATGTAACATATGTATAACTATCAGCTTTTTCATACACTTTGACACGTATAAGGTTCACACACAAGTTAATAGCATTTTCGTTTTGCATGTTGCTGCGGGTTTCTTTATCAATTGCCATTTTAATTTGTAGTTCACTGTTGCTATCTCAGTTTACATTTTGACATTTGGAGATAGTGAGTGGAGCTGTGGACGCTAGAAAGTGGAGTGCCAAATGGAATAATCTGAACATTTTCTTCTTGAGTTCAGTAGAGGGGTGACAGCAGTGAAGGCAGCCAGAAACATCTGCACCATATGTGGGGATAATGCTATTCATCAGAGCACAGCAAGAATATGGTTTTCTCGTTTAAAGGAGGACCATTTTCACATTAGTGACCCACTAAGTTCATAAAAATGCGAAGGCCTTCCTGAATATCATGGAAAGATTAATCCTCAGTGATGCATGCAAATGTATTCAAGATCTGGGTCATTGATGATCATGATGATTCCACCACTGTGCAAATTTTGCATGAAACAGAAAGGTTTCAAAATGAGGTGTATGAGTACCGCATGTCCGAAGTGAAAATCGCAAAAATCAGTTGGTGGCCATATCTATCTCTATTTGCTCATCATCAAGTGGCTCATGAAATACTGAACATTACAATTGTTGTGGGGTTAGGGGTCAAACCCGGGACTCCACATGGCAGACCTGAAGCTGGGACCCACCACACCGTATTTCGTCAGGAGGCCGAGCAAGTTCAAGAATTTTGAGAGACAGTGCAGAGTGATACAGCGGTATTCAGTAACATTGCTTTATTCAGCTAATTTACAGTATTTGATGGTGAAGCGTAGTGTCAGCGTGCTGCCCGCCCGATGTCCTGCAAGTCCAGCCGGCTCAGCAGACTCCTGGTATGCCGATGCCACTGCTGTTGTTATCAAGGCTGCCTGCCAACGGAACTTGGCCGCCGCTCTCCCGGTCACCACCCAGCGATGCGTAGCGCCTTGTGACTTTCTCTGCCCCATTAGGCCTGCTCTGTCTGACCAAGGGATGAAGGTGGATGTACTGGTGACCCGTGGCCCTCAGGCCACCGCTGCTCCCAACTAGTGACCTGACTCAAACCTTCGCGCACCTGGATTCTGTGCTGAAATTTTCCGCTAATGGTGCTTGCCGGATGGCAACACCCACTGCCATCTCTGGCGCTGTCGTAGTGCTGCTCTGCTACCCTCAGGGTATGCCTCGCCCGGACCCAGTATGCATGGTGGGAAGCAAACTTGGCAACTACACTAGAGTGGAACTGAGACCCTCCTGGACCTGCTGCAGACCTCTCTCACTGCCGTTTTTCAGGCAGACCATGCTATCTCCAAGTGGAAGGATGCCATTCTACCCTCCCCTGGCGTTGTGTCCCCCAATGCAGAATATAGCCCGAGCAACAACATAGAAACAAAGTACAAAATTTATACAGAATGCTTATAATATTGCTGCCAGACTGGCCACTATAAGCATAGAGCAGCACAGGTCTGTCCCGACGTTCCACTGACCTGGCAGACCCTGTCAAGCTAAACTTGCCCGTCTATTTATATTGGTTTCTCCCTTGCTTCTGACATAGTGTCAGAGAGAGGCAGGAACAATTGTAGGGATAAATTCCTACAGGTCAGCCATTTACAAATATCCTCTCCTGGCTCTGGCCTAGTGCCCCACCTCATATATCCACTAACTAAGAGCAACGCTGCAGTTTCCTACCTTGTTGTTGCTCCACTCAAAACAAATCGTGCATGCAATACCGCTGTCGCAGCTCTGCGACGGCAGGTGCCATGTTTACCTTGCCTGGCCTGCTGCCTGTCGTCCGTTACGGCACTCTGCCAGCGGCCCCAGATTTCATCCCCCAACAGCGCCTTCATTGAATTTCGAAAAAATTTCCCTTTCCCTTGACTAGACTGACACTAGTGCAGCACTATCCTGGTGATGAACAATTGTGTCTGTATTCTAACATAAGGAAAAGAAAGGATTGGTTGGGGCCAAACAAAGGAGCAACATCCCATACAAAAATCTGCATGCTTTCACAAAAGATAATGTTATGCATCTAGTGGGACGACGATGGTGGG